>NC_133307.1:2288385-2297721 GCF_012295235.1 Primulina huaijiensis
CTATCGAACATCAGTAATAGAAGCAACTCCAATTCTATCCACTTCGATATGACCAAACGTCCGATGTCCTGACCTATCCGTCAAAGACTATGGCACTTCCGCCATACACTATCCTGTGACAAAGTGCAATGGGCCAATGACGATTCCTCACTATCCGACCCTTCTGTCACAAGACCAATCATTTAATATTTGCTATCTATAAATCAATAGAACAAGCATATCAATTCACCGTTAATTGCAAATATCAATGCAATCAAATAAAGTATGTGATTTAGGGAAACTCGAGTCAAACCTCACTCGAGTTGTGCAATCCCAACTCAACATTAATTTATACATTTATCTTCTCGGTCCGACGAAGACAAAGTCTCGTATTCAACTCTGTCCATATCCAATCTGGCAATGACAATATCAATATGCACAATATCAATGTACAACTCAATTTAAGACCTGTTCTGATCAATACTCAAATCAAGACATACTCTGATCAATGTCAATAAAGTACGATACAATCTCAATCAATACTGAATCTGATCACTATCAATCTACTGATGTTTCGACGGCATAATAATACAATTTCAATAACCCCGTCAATCTCAACATCACAGATATAATACCAGAACTCATAATCGCTATCGGTATAACTCATAATCTCAACGATAATCCAAATATGATATCGAATCTCAATCAAATCAACTGCAAAAATCATAACAATTACATACGGTATCTGTTCTTCGATCTGTTTTCGATTCTACACTGTCTAATATTTCAAGAACATCATATATCAATCATATCTGATTCTGACAATATCCTAATTCTAAATCATATAAAAACGTAGTAAAACTTACGTCCAGTTGAAGCTCTCGTCTATAGACACACGCTACTGAAATCGGATTGAAATTCTGACGGGTGGATCTTGCACAAATCACAAATCTACAAGATAAAAGGCGTAAGGATTTTTTTCACACTTCCCCCGGAGCTTCTCTCGATTTCTCCTCGGTGGAATGAAGGAATGAAGCTTTCATATATATATATATATATAATATCTCATGCATGTACAGGCAAGTGGCTCGCTCCTTCAAGTAACACGTCTCGCGCATATGCGCGACCACCATCGGCGCATATGCGCGAGACCTTCGAGTCTCGGCACTTGTGTACTCGGCGGCTCGCGCATATGCGCGAGACTTACGGTCTCGGCAAGAAATCTTCTCGACAGCTCGCGCATATGTGCGCCCCATCCTCGCGCATATGCGCGAGACCTACTGTCTCGTGCACACACACACACTCGCGCATATGCGCGCTTACATCCGGCGCATATGCGCCTAGCTCTCTGGACAAGCTGTTGGACGCCTCGCGCATATGCGCGCCCTCACTCCGCGCATATGCGCGGGGTCTTCTGCCCGATCCGCGCATGCTCGCGCGTCCCGTCGCGCATGTGCGCGAGTGGCACCTCCCTCGCACCTATTTCGCGTCTTTCACGGTCTAATCCGCTCCGTCTATAATTACCTTGATTAATCAATAAATCATTTCAGATTATTCTCATATTACTGTAAATAAAATCTTGGGCATTACACTAATGTTATATAAATCTAAATCATATATTAATATTCTAGTCACGTTCTTTATGTAGGATGTAATTTTGATTTTATGGAATCTTGATATATTTTTTTGGATCTGAAAATTTCGTAAAATATGAAAATGATAAAATAAATCTATAAAATCATTCCTCAATATATAATCTGAAATTTTTGTTAGTTGATTAGATAACGATGTTGATTTCTTTATTTTTTTTATTTAACAATATATTCAATTTCACAAATACCAAAATTTGGCGGTAGATCATATAACATTTACCACCAAAATTTTCATTTAACCAATTGAATTACAAAAATCTCTACACAAAAAGTTCCCTAAATTTTAAAAATTGTGGCGATAAAGATAATCCACCAAAGTTTTTCCAATTAAAAAAAATGTGAAAAGGCAAAAATCCATTTAAAATTTTAAAATGTCTTAATCTGAAACATTTTCCTTCATATTAAAGTTTAAAGTGTCGTAATATAAAAAGATAAAAATCCAAGTCTTTCTCAAATTCTCTCATTCTCTCATCATTCACTTCTTTTTTCTACTCAAGATTGCTTTTTCTTTTGGCTTTTAGAGGTAATTTATTTTTTTGCATGTGATTATTTCTTGCACTACCAAAATTTGTCGAACCTTCCTTACATGATTATACAGTTTTCTTGAATCTTGATCAATTAGAAATTTTTAGATTAATGTAATTTGTTTATTACATGGCTCATCACGTGTATTTAGGAGAACATATAAATTTTTGTATAAATTTTTCATTTCTGAAACTTTTTTCGCTAACACCTAATTGACATACTATTTGAAGAGTCAAAAAGTCTTAATTAACTCCTTTCTCCATGATAAAATATTTGCTTGCTTTTCTCGTGTCCTTCTGAAATCAACTGCACTGATATTCCAATTAAAAAATTATGCCTACAAGTCTTGAGCATTCTAAGAAATATCCGTTTTTGCATTGGTTGGCTCCCGAAATATTTGTATTATATGATTTTGTATTGTAGTATTTGATTATTGACTATGATAATCAGGGTTTATATTCCTTATTTGGTAATAAGTTTTTAATACAGAAAAAACAATTTTATTGTTTTGTTATTTATATACATTTAATATTTATTTTGTGCAATTTTTTTCATTATTTTTCAGGTTTGATATTAAATATGGCAAATAAAAAAATGCGAAAGTTGCTTTAGAATATAAGTGGACGATCTCGTAGAGATGATACGAGTGATAGAGGACACGAAGATGAACCCGATTCACAAATCACTTCATCAAATTCACTATTAGACCCACGAAGCGATGCAACACAAAACAATACAATGGAGTCAAGACAAATGAGGAGCATAATCGAGGAGGTTAAAAATATTTTTTTTTAGTATGAATTGTTGCTTATGTTTATAGCTTGAAAAAAATAATTATATTTTGCATATTTTTTTAGGTCACAACGAGATCACATAGTCATCCCAAAGCCAACGAAAGAAACGTGGTAAAACTATTGTGAAGGGTGTTCACTCCTTAACACCTGGTGACCGTTTAGTAGTAACATTTAATGAAAGAGGTCAACCTTATGGATAAATGCAGCCGACACTTGCCAATTTTGTGAGCACCATTGTTCGTAATGGAAATGTTTTGCCCCTTGATTTCTTAGATGGGAGAAAATGACTAAGCGTTGCTTGGATGATGCATGGAAACGTTTAACAGTAAGTTGATAAATATTATATTTCGTACTTAATTCAAAATATTATTATAACTTTTTAAATGTTCACAAGAAAGTTTTGATATCCTCGATCAACATAGAGCTAGTGTGATGCAGATGATGGGAGTTTCATGGAGGCGATGGAAGACCCAAGTTAAAGCTACTTCTCACGATCCAAATATTCCATTAAGTGACTTGTGTCAATTCGTCCCATTTCCCATGACTTTACGCCAGAAGTATTGCAAACTTTGTGTCATTACTGGAAGTCTAATGAGGTTGTTCTTATATTGATTGATTTTTTTTACATAATTTTGTTATGGATAAATTTGATATAATTATATTTTTCCAGAGAACTTCAAGAATAAATGGAGAAAATGGGAGTAAAAAAAGAGGGATACATGCACAAGGACGAACAAATATTGCATCTTTGGAATATAAGTTTGTAAGTATTAGATCATAAAATATCTTCACAAATATTTTCATACTATCGATTTATTATATTACGTATTTTTGTTATTTTGTACTTTTGGCATGTATAGATTAGATATAAGGGAGCGATTATTGAACATATATGATTTAGGTAGTCAATTTTATTAAGACATTTTCTATGCTTATTATTTGAAAATATTATCAAGATTTTATCGTTGTAATGATATAATTCAATACAGGTAAGTCTTGGGCTATTATAACTTTTGCATATTTAATCAAGAAGCTTTTTTTTCTATGTTTAGTTTCAAGAAAATGACAGAAAACCAACTCGTATTGAAATATTATATTTGAGTCAACAAAGTAAAAAGAAAGAAGGAACTCTTGTTAAAGCAATGCGAGTTGAGGTTATAATTGTTTCAACACTTTAAAATAGCTTCTCAATATTTTTTTATTTTATTGACAAATTTTTTTTATTAGGATTTACTATATGATGCGGTGATGCAGCGTCACCTCCAAGACAGCCCGAGGGAACACAACCAACAGAAGTGTACGAGGAAGCATTTCGGTTATAGTTTATTTACAATTTATTTTGTTTTTTAAATGTAATTAGACATTGTATGATACTAATTATATGTAAAATTTTCAGTGAAATATTTGGACTAGAGCATTCTGGTCGAGTTCGATGTCTAGGAGCTGGTGCATTACCTAGCCAAGTTTTCCCAGATCATTATAAGTCTTGATTATTTTTAACACGGAGTAATATCCCAATTTTTGATGTTACTAATAAGTTACGAGAAATGGAAGATAAAATGAAAAGTATGGAAGAACCGAAGCGAGAAGAAATGGAGCGGATGAGACAGATACATGAACATCAACTCCAAAATTTTACAAGAGTCATTCAAAGTATGATAACTGGAATTGCTGGAGGATCTCGTGAGCCTAAATTATTACCTACACAGGTATCCACTTATTGAATACTAATGAATTGGTTCTAAAGCACTTATATAAATGCATAGTCTTAAATTAAATTTATTTTCTAGATGGAATGTATCATGGTAGATATTATGCTGCAACAGACAAATACTCCACAAAATGCACATGAAAGTCGAAGATCTCCATCAGCGTCAGAGTCCGACAATGATTACAAGAAATTTGAAAAACATGTTTATTTTATCCATTGAATTTGAAATATTTTGGGTTATTTTATATTAGAAATTGGAGTATTGTTGATATTTTGTGTAAATGATAGTGCTTTATTAATTAGTGGTAACATTCATTTTATAGATTGAAATATTAAATATGAAGTTTTTTATTGTTTATTTGATGAATATTTATTTATCTATTTTATTGGTTGATGAATTGTTTCGAAATAATGAATATTTTTTTAAATAAAATACAGTAAAAGAGAAAATTATTGCTAAATTGGATTCAGAAGCAATTCCAAATAATTTTATTAAAATCATTTTAAATTATCGGCTCAAATAGGGATGACAACTTTCTCCACGGGTTTGGGGCTCCGCGGGAAAAACCCGAAATGGAGATGGGGATCCCCGATTTTTTCGGGTTTGGGTTCGGGTTCGGGTTCGGGGATTTTTTTAAATCACCGATGTAGTTCGGGACGGGTATGTGATTACTATCCACATCCTCAAAATCCCCGAACCCACCTCGAAAATAATATCAATAATAAAATAATAGTATTATTAGTATTAATAATATAATAATATTATTGTTTTTTAAAATATCAATAATAATATTATTATTAATATTGATATTGATATTGATATTAATATTATTTCTAATAATAATAGATAATAATAAGTTTTGGTTTGAGAAAATCTCTGAATCTGTCATCGTCTTGCCATATTAATATTTTTGAAATGGGGATGGGGCGGGGATGATAAATTGATCCCCGAAGTTCCGGGTTTGAGGATTCTCCGAACCCGAAAAAGCGGGGATTGAGACGGGTATGGGAGTGGGGATGGAATTCGGGGATGGGGATGGGAATGGCAAACCCACCCCGGCCCCGGCCCATTGCCATCCCTAAGCTCAAACATTGATTCTATATCTTTTGTTTTACGAACGATTTGAAACAACTCTTAAATTCACATGTTGAACAACGGTCCTAAATTGCTCCAAATTTACACCACATGATTGGTTTCGAAGTGTTTTTAAAATTATTAATTCAAAGAATGATTGAAAATCGTTCTAATATTCTTGGCTTGAGGAATAGTTCCAAAACGTTCCTACATCAAATACCTCTTCAAAAGTAATTTACAACTGCTCCTAAATTCATATATTTAAATATGGTTGAATACTGCTCCCACATCAACAATGTATAAGAAAAGAGGAAAACCATTCTTTTTGCCAACTGTTTCCAAAGTGGTTTGACACTGGTCCTATATTTCTTGCTCCTATATCGATGACATACAGGAGTGATTTGCAACCGCTCTTAAACTACTAGCATCGATAGCGGTTGAAAATCGCACTAACAACTATGACGTGCAGGAGCGTTGCAAGACCGTTTTTACACCTCACGGCTGTTAGTGCGCTTTGAAACTGCTCCGAAATCCACAACTATAGAAATGTTTCAAAACTGTTGTGATATGCACGACGTGTATGATCGGTGTAAAACTGCTCTTTAGTTGCTACCATCAATAGCGGTTGCAAAGCACTCTTATATTGATGGCATTTAGGATCGGTGGATCACGTTCTTACACCTCACTCTTTTTAGAACTCTTTCAAGCAGCTCCTAAATGCACAACTACGGGAGCGGTCCAAAACCGTTGTAATATTAACAATGTGTACAATTGGTTTCAAACCGCGCTTTAATTGCCAACATCAATAGCAGTTGCAAATCGCTCTTTTATCTGTGGTATGTAGGAGTGATGTAAGGCTGTCCTTACACTTCACACCTTTTAGAATACTTTGAAACGGTTCTTAAATACACAACTTCAAAAATGGTTTGAAACTGTTGTAAATATGTGTGACGGGTACGAGCATTATCAAACCGCACCTAAAATGAACAATAGAAGCGGTTCTTCAACTTGTACCATCGGTTGAAAAAACCGCTTCAATAATATATAAGAGCATTAATAAGAGGATCGATTTTGCAACCAGTGCTAAAAGTGGTGGAGCGGTTAAAAACACTCTTAAAATTGAAAAAAAAACCGCTTCTATAAGAGTATTTTTTTGTAATGTCAATCATTAAAGTTTTCTTTAGAGAACATATGAATTTTGCTGAATGAAGTCATGATATTCAGAATGTTCAGAGACGAGAATCAACCCTCTCTGATATCACTTGATAGGATCAGCGTGAGTGTTTAGAGCGGGGACGTTGAATAAAAACTTACGTAAATTTTTTCCTTAATTGCATTCAATCTTGTTTGAGTCATGATTGAACTCATACAAGATTTCAACAACGTCAATTTTTTTAAAAAAAAACTTCTTTTTCGTAGATGCGACAGTCACTAAATGTCAATAATATTCAGTATTCGAGAAACAATTCATTGTTGTGAAAAAGTAAAAATTTACGGTAAAAAGTAAAAATCTCAAACTCTCAAAATTATCACACTACACACTTTATAATATTTTCCTCTCAACTCAATTGTGATTTTCTTCACAAATGAGAGATCTATTTATAGAAAATCTTTACAAATAATCCAAAAATAAATTACATCATTACCTTCGTCATCACACACAAATTTCAATATTCAACACCTAATTTTACCTAATTTTCAACATTCAAATATTCAACATTCAATATTCAATATTCAAATATTCAATATTAAAATATTAATTTTCAACACTCTCCCTTGTGATGATGATCATAATGATTGTCTTCATTACGTGTTTTTATACTGCCTCGTTAAAAACCTTACTAGAAAAAATCCATTGGGATAAAAACCATAGTAAGGGAAAAAGAGTGCAGTCACGTAAACTCCCCCTCATGTTGACACGAACANCCTATTATACCACATTCTGCCGGATTGCTTCAACCCATATAATGATCTTAGTAATTTCACAGAATAACATTCTCTGGGTTTTGAACTTTGTGCTTCAGGCATCTTAAATCCTTCAGGGATTTTCATATATATATTACTATCAAGTGATCCATATAAGTAGGCTGTAACAACATCCATAAGACGCATTTCTAAACTTTCAGATACTGCCAGGCTAATCAAATACTGAAACGTAATTCCATCAATTACGGGAGAATACGTTTCTTCATAATCAATTCCAGGCCTTTGAGAAAAACCTTGTGCAACAAGTCGAGCTTTATATCTTACTATTTCATTTTTCTCATTTCGCTTTCGAATAAAAACCCATTTGTATCCAACAGATTTTACACCTTCAGGTGTAAGGACTATAGGTCCAAAAACATTACGTTTATTTAGCGAATCCAATTCAACCTGGATGGCATCTTTTCATTTTATCCAATTCTGCCGATTTTTACATTCACCTAAAGATTTTGGTTCATGATCTTCATTATCATTTATGATGTCGATTGTCACATTATAAGAAAATATATCATCAATTTCTTCTATATCTTTTCGGTTCCAAATTTTTCCAGTATTAATATAATTGATAGAGATTTCATGATTCTCGTCAGTTTGTGGTTCTGACAGAACATTTTCATCATCATGTGTTTCTTCAGGAACAACATTCTCTATTTTGTGATCATCATTTGTTTTTTCAGGAACATCATTCTCTATTTTGTGGTCATTGTGTTTCTCTATGAATTTTTTTTCGAGGATTTTTATCCTTGGAACCGACTGGCCTTCCACGCTTCAGGCGTTTTACGACATCATGACTTTGTTCAATTTGTTTCTTTGGAATTTCAATTCGAGCAGGAGAATTTACAGTATGTATATATGATTTAGTTACTCTTTTTGCATCTGTAAATGCATCTGGTATTTGATTTGTTATTCTTTGCAAGTGCACAATTTGCTGTACATCTTTTTCACATTGTTGTGTTCTTGGATCCAGATGTAACAATGATGATACATACCATGTAATTTCCTTTTCGGTATGTTTCTTGTCTCCCCCTAACAATTGGGAAGATTTCCTCATTAAAATGACAATCAGCAAAACGTGCTGTGAATACGTCGCCTGTCTGAGGTTCAAGATATCGAATGATTGATGGACTATCATAACCGATATAAATTCTAATCTTTTTTTGAGGTCCCATTTTCTTTCGTTGAGGTGGTGCAATAGGCACATACACCATACATCCAAAAATTCTCAAATGAGAAATGTCTGGTTCTTTACCAAATGCAAGCTGCAACGGGGAGTATTTATGATATCCACTTGGTCTGATGCGAATTAATGAAGCAGCATGTAAAATTGCATGTCCCCATATAGAAATAGGAAGCTTTGTTTTCATAATCATTGGTCTAGCAATCATTTGCAGACGTTTAATCAATGATTCAGCCAATCCATTCTGTGTATGTACATGAGCAACAGGATGCTCAACAATGATTCTCATAGACATACAATAATCATTGAAAGTCTGGGAAGTAAATTCACCAGCATTATCAAGTCTAATTTTCTTGATTGTATAATCGGGAAATTGATTCCTCAATTTTATTATTTGAGCAAGTAATCTTGCAAATGCAACATTTCGAGTTGACAATAAA
>NC_133307.1:2302558-2324089 GCF_012295235.1 Primulina huaijiensis
ATATAAAAAATAAAAATGCTCAACCCGTGGGAGTGAAATTATGAAATTTTTATGATAATTATTTTGGTTTACATTTAAATTTTTGAAATCAATTATTTAAAATTTCATTAAAATTTTCTATAAAATTTAATTTTTAAATGATTAAATTTAATTATATATATATATATATATATTTAAAAAAATTATAGCCGACCCGTGGGTCAACCCACTAACTAACACACAACCCATCTTTGGTTTAGCTGAGTTGAGAAATTTTCAACCCACCGAAATCTGGTCCAGCCTGCTGGTCAACCCGCAAGAGTCGGGTTTTTGGCGAGGCGGCTCAACCCGATTCAGGTTGCTTGTTTGAAATGCTACATAGCCAATCCCACTCTAATATGAGAAAGACCCGTTGTATATATGCAGACACACACATATATATATATAGATATTTAAAAGATAAATTAATGTAATAATTTATTATTGTATATTTAAAAATTGTTAAACTTGTTGGTTTTCATTAAAATAACGAACCACAAGCTGGCCTGCTCACTCAAGTCAATTCCATCATCTTATTATTGTTCTTTAAAATATAATGCCAACTAACAACTTTTCTCACTTTAGCTTAATAATTTGATGTATTTATTCCAAACTTCTTTAATTCAAGTTGCTTGCAAATACTTCTTTTGAAAATTATTAAAGTAATTATGGATTATATCATGCTACAAAAGTTGCAAAATATATAAAAAAAGTAGTTTTTTTTAAAATTATCTATAAATATCTTTACTAAATAATAAAGTAATATATTTGTAATTAACTTTGGTATTTTTATGATACACTACATTTTATTTCTCAAGATATCATTCATTTTAACTATAATAATTTGTACCAGAAAAGTAATTATTATACTTTTATATACAAATTATTTGTCGATAAACTTATAATTCATATCAATTTAGTTGCATGTATACATGCATTATGCACCGTTTATCAATGATGATTACTTATATTATCAATAATATTGTTATTTATATGCATTTTTGTATAAATAATTATCAAATTTTAAATTATGTAATAAAAAGATATTCAAAGAAAACATATTAAATCATATATATAATTGTTCTAAAAGACATCAATTAAGAGCTAAAAAGTTGTCTGAATGCTATAAAAAAAAATCAGTAGCCTAGCCATATCAAAATATGCCTAGGCGACATATATATATATATATATATATATATATATTTGTATCAGATAAAGAGTAGAAATATGCTGTTGATTTTATGTTTGAATTCGTTACCGAAAAATTACCGAAGAAACATAGATATGAACAAAAGGATTAGATATTTACGTAAAAAAGAAAAACCATCTAACTGCGTCTCCTGCCTAAACGCCTAAGAGCTAGACGGTGAGTTATTGTCCACCGCCTACCGCCTATCATTTTTTAAAAACTGATACACTCGATAAATATATTTTTTTCCCCATAAGTTGTAGTTAAAAACTTAAAATGTTAAATTAAAATTTTGAATTGGATAATTGGGAACTGAGTTATACAGCACGCATGAAAGAGGTTCGTTTCCGACCAAAAAATGGCTTCGCCGGCAGCAACTACTCCATGTTACCTTTTTCGTCCTCTCTCACACACATTCTACACACATATACACGCATATATATATATATATATATATATATATATATATAGGCATAGACTGAGAGAGACAAGACAGATAGAGGCTCGAGAAACAGACAAAAGACAGAACAAAACATAGCATCGCTGTTTATTTTCCTTCCTTGTCTCTCTCTCTTCCTCTCACACACACGAAAACGCACGGCTCCTCTCGCTTTCGAAGCGAAACCCACCATTTCTACGCCTCAACAAGATTGAAAAATCTGGACTTTTCTTGAAATTTTGTAGATTTTTTCTGAGTAGGGGGGAGGGGGAGGAGATGTATTCTGGGATGCCATTACATAGTTTTGCAGTGGAGGGGAGCGGGGGAGAGCATCAACGCACGGCTTTGGATGGCACTAATTTTCCTAGTGATGCGTGCCTTGTTCTGTCAGCCGATCCCAGGCCGCGCCTCCGGTGGACGGCGGAGCTGCATGAAAGATTTGTGGATGCTGTCACTCAGCTCGGCGGCCCCGATAGTATGTGTCCCTTTGTTTCGTTACACATATGTGGATAATACACACACATATAAATATCTATATATGTATGTATTAAAGTGGGGATTTTGAGGCCGAGGAAGGAGTTGTCTCCTCAGTTGAATGCAGCTATTTCTGTAAATCCGTAAGAAGGATAAATTCTGCTGCCATATTAACAAATTTAATAATTTTACATTTAAAATTCAGCTTTGATGAGACTGTCTGGTTCCCCTGATTTTCAAGAATGCTCTTATCTTTTGGTTGAAGGGTTCCTTTTCTCAAAATTTGAAAAATTTCGCATATGCTGCAGTAAAAATTTGAACTTTTTAGGGGACAAATCTCTCTCTCTCTCTCTCTCTCTGTTTTTTCACCCTTGATGAGAAACGAAGAGACAAATATTAAATTTGTGGATGTATTCGTATGACACCTTGACCTGCTGGATAGGCCCTTCGATATGTGAATTATATGTGTTTCGGTCGACTTTATGGAATTTATGTTGGACATCGAGATGCTGTATGTTCGTTTTGTCTGTAAAATGAAGTAAGCTAGTGTCATTTATTTAAAGTTGAAGGAATTTTTTATGAGATAAACTGTTTTCTTATCCTGGACTTAAGAATTGAAAATTTAGTATGGAGCACAGCTCTGTTAAGATTGAAATGCTCTCGGATGAACCTGGGGGACGCTCAGACTAGAAAGAAAGTAAAATTTTATGTGAAAATTTTCAGAACTGCTCGGATGAACATGGGGGACGCTCAGACTAGAAAGAAAGTTAGAATTTATGTGAAATTTTTCAGAACTGCAAATTTCTCCCATCGAATTCATTAGATCGCCCTGGCTTTGTACCAAGAGTCAAGGGGATTTGAATAGTGGAAAGTAGTAAAAAGTTGGAACAGTACTTGTTTGCTGTCAACTCTCTAATGGGAAATTGTGTTTTTGTGTTCTACACTTCTATCATGTGCTATAGAAGTTGTTATCTACCATATCATGGAGATTTATTCATATGAAGCTTCATTGTCTTGGACGTCATTTGGTATTAAGATTTAATTTACGTGTTCCCTATTTCCATTGACGACTTAATCTTTTGTTTAATCCTTCTAGGTGGTACATATAGATAAAAATAATAATTTTCATATCTTTGGGCTTTCATTATAATTCTTGCACGTATAGTTTACCTTTTTTTTGGATTTTATGTATTGCTTATTGATTTTTTGGAAACAGATTTGTCAAATATTGTCTTCATTTCGACCGAGCAGTCTCCATTTCAAAAGGAAAAGAAAATTTTACCATTTTTTGTCTTAAGTTCTTAATGGGAACCATGAGATAATAATATCTTACACATTAATGTAAGAACTGTCTCAACATGGAGTGACCTCTACCATCTTCAGAATAAGTGGAGAAAATGCTTCCTACGAACCTTTTCAGTCTGCTTAATGTAGATGCTTAATCTATACACGCTGTTTTTTCAATTTCTTTCTAATACGAGTATTTTCCGAATAAGATCATATACATATATACTCATATAGCAATACAAGTATAGATCATCCTGACTTATCTTTGTGATATTTGGTTGGATTATGAAGTTAATTCTTTGCTTTCTTCGCAGAAGCAACGCCAAAAACAATTATGAGATCAATGGGAGTGAAAGGCTTGACTTTGTATCACTTGAAGTCTCATCTTCAGGCATGCCATCCTCATTTCCATTTTCTCATATTTATTTCACGAAATATATTGCATACTAATTCACAAACTTGGAATTTCTGTTATTTGTGAGCAGAAGTATCGAATGGGGAAACAAGCCATCAAGGAGGTAACAGAAAACTCAAAAGAAGGTATGGAACGAAGCTCTCCTTTTGTCGCTTGTGTATGGTCCGATGACCATCGAACAGTTCAGTGGTAAAACTGTTATGGTATATTTGGTTTTGTTTCCGGTGTTTCTGCAGATATGTTTTTATAAAATGAGTTTTGAAAATGTATTGGGAATAAAGTTTCTGGATAGAGGTTTTACTTCGAGTCACATTGGGTTCGTAAATATGTTCTTTTTTGCATTTGATGTTGTCATTTAATGCCAATCAATTCGTTTGTATTTAATTGATCACAGCATCTTGTGTTGCCGAGACTCAGGATACTGGTTCATCTGCATCAACATCAACAGTGATGCTGTTACAAGAAATAAACGAGTACTATATATACCTACCAAGTTTTTTTCGAGCAAAGCTCCATTGTTTCCGTATAATCGTGAACACTTGTTTTTGGATTTTTACCAGCGGGTACCAGGTAACTGAGGCTTTGCGTGTGCAAATGGAAGTTCAGCGAAGACTGCACGAGCAGCTTGAGGTTTGGATTTTTTCCTATTTGTGTACCCATCCAAATGTGTTATTTGCGTTGGGTTTGATATCAAGCCTGAAAGAGTCAAAAAACTGAGGATGTGGAAGCAGAGCAATTTTCTTAGGGGTAGTTTCGGTTGTTTATCTTCCTTTTTACAAGAAACTTTGAGCTTGCTGAGCGGCAGGATTAGAAGAATTAGAGGATAGAAGTATCTGAACCAGAGCAGAGAGATGAAATTGGCAAACTATTTCCTTCATTTTTGTTTACAAACGGACAATGAATGGACTGAATAAGACTTTGGGATGAAAATTACGCCGGGTTCATGTCGTATTAATATTGCATAAGTTGAAGAAAGCCGGTCCTATGATTCATGTTGCTGATTGCCAGGCCACTTGTACCACATCGGTTGAATAAAATATCTGAGAGTTGCATATATGGACTTGGACAATCGTCCCCCCTTGAGCTAGCTTTTGGGGTTGAATTAGGTTCAAGTCTCAATCTTAATTTGGTATCAGAGCCCAGGTTCCACCTTTATGTGTTAGACTATCCATAATTGGGTCATCCGTTCTGCTCATAGTTAGATCATTTGTAAATTTCACGCTTCAGATGTTCATTCCTGGGCGCGAGGGGCTGTGTTAGTTATCCCATATCTTTTGGATAAAATATCTAGGAGTTGCATATATAGACTTGGACAATACTCTTTTGAGCTAGCTTTGGTAAAGGCCTAGATTCGACGACTGTCCTCACTGTACCAAGACGAGTCTTTCCAGCGTGCTTATGTCCTCACTCACACGCACCCTAGGAAACTTCCCAGGAGGTCACCCATCCCAAAATTGCCCAAAGTCAAGCACGCTTAACTTTGGAGTTCTTATGTGATAAGCTACCGAAAAGAAGATGCACCTTCGTGATATGAGTAGTACAAATCAAATCTTTTAAGCCCTCTTCAACTGTACAGTCCATTACATTAAACAGTCTCGGAATCCCTCTCATTCCCGTGCGGGATCGGTTCATTCATGTTCCCTCCACCTAGAAGCCTGCCAGGAGCCGCTCATTGTCCGTGCAACTGATGGCACCGGCGATCACCCCCCGCCCTCTTCGGCCCCGGGCCTCACATGCCCAGTTTGGTTCAAGATTGCCCCCAAAGCCCGTTCTATGATTCATGTTTATGTTATGGCTGGAAATGAGAGTCCAAATCTAGAAGATAGACCATATAGGTGGGGGTGTTAGCAACATTATATTTATTTCGGTGTGGAGCTGGATGACACTGTCCACTCCCTTGAGAAGCTGACACTACGAAAACCCTCTCTAAACAGCATTCACTCATTATTCGGTGAATACATCACAACTCACCTATAATATGAACCAAAGTCACATTGCTGACAACGATTCAATTCTAACTGTTTCCGAATGGCCAAATCGCCTTTGGGTCCCGCATCGATTCTAAAGAATCAATATTAGGTCATACGGACATCCACAACGGTGGGTATTATCCAAGCCTTGTCATCCAAATATCTTCTCCATTTAAATATTCACCATTGCACACCATTGATTTGTGTGCCACAACAATACACGGTTACAAATTTGTAACCGGATATTGTAATTTTTTTTATTTCTTGAAACAAGCGTGATTGAGACGCACTTGTTTTTTTGGTCGAGTTTTTTTTTTTTTTTGGGACGAGATGGGTCGAGCTTCTTTTTTTTTTTTGGTTGAGCTTTTTTTTTTGGGTCGGGTTGGCTTGAGGTGAAAGAGCTTGGGTCGAGACCCCAGATCTTCACCTCGACCCACAGTGTTTTGTGAAGAGCTTGGGTCTTCACAATGTGAAGAGCTTCACCCCGACCCAAGCTCTTCACATTGTGAAGAGGTTGGGTGAGCAGTTTCTTTTTATTTTTTTTTTCATTTTTTTTATTATTTATTTTTTTTCACTTTTTTATTATTTATTTTATTATATTTATTGATGTTTATTTTTTTACAAATTATTTATTCAATAAATATTTGTAATAAACTTTCTAATTTTATATTACAATAAAAATATAATACTAAATAATAGATAAAAGTAATTAAATTGGTGAAATGATTTTATTTAAATGAAAATAAAATATTAATTAAAGAGACAGTGAGACCCATAAATATTTGGTTGGTGTGATATTTGATTGTGAAATATGAGATATTTGAGTAGAAAAATATTTGATTGATGACGTGGATTAAGGGACCACAAATATTTGAAAGAAATATCCTCCGTCTACGCCCAAGAATGAAGTCAAACCCGAAAAGCTAGCTTTCTTTACGGTGGAGTCCCCAAGTTTACGAGCCACTCATTTTGTTGTGGAGCCAATGTATGTCATATCACTGTCTGCGAGACACAATGTGTCGAAGACATTGATTGCCTTCAAATCAAGTCAAGACATACATGAAACTTGTGTCCACATTACTACAATGTTTAGCTTGGAAAACAAAGTTAAAGAAACAGTCGGTGGTTGTATCATGCAGTATGCTATATGATTACATTAAATATTTTATTTCTTAATGAATATTTATAAGCATATTAAAGGATAATGCAGTAAAGTTGCTAAATATGTGGTTGCTTATTACTGAACTTCTGACCTTGGTAATCGTTTCTGTCAATTCTCAAATTTCATCAGTGCACCTGATGCGTATGAGTTTTCCTCCTCTGTCCAGGTCCAACGCAGGCTCCAGCTCCGAATAGAAGCACAAGGAAAGTATCTTCAATCGATCCTTGAAAAAGCTTGTAAAGCACTTAATGACCAAGCACTGGCCTCTGCTGGGCTAGAAGCTGCTAGGGACGAGCTGTCTGACCTGGCAATCAAGGTAGCCAATGAATGCAACATTCTGACGAATATACCTCCAGTATCTGACATAACCTTCGATGTGCATGACCAAAACCTGTTGAACCTGCCTGCTCGACTCGGTGATTGTTCTACCAATGGGAGTGTTGTTTCTCCAATGGCTGAAGGTACTGCAGCACTCAAGAAAAGACCGCGGGATATGTTTAGAAATGGGGAGTTGTTACCCTTTGACAGCAGCATGAGGACGGTAGAGTGGATGATGTCGAATATCGGATGAATTGTAGGTTACATGAACCAACCTTCATTTTAATACGTGACGAATATATGATGTTGTTCCCTCTGAGTCTTGACCCCGTTCTTTGTGTCTGAATTCGATTCTGGATCAGCTTTTGTATATCCCCAGTGATGTTCACCTTCGATACGGATTCAAAACTTGGCCAATCCGTGTCGAGGAAAATTCTTTGGACTTCAATATCTCTACTTTATTCACATTCATTAAATTTTCTTATTTTTTTAAAAAAAAATTCTTCATGAGTTAAAAGATACAATGCATCTTCGTTTTATTAAGCGTTCCATGTTATANTAAGATTAAAAAAAAACTCAGTAATTAACACAAATATTTTGTAATATCTATCTATTATATTTTATTATATCAAACAAAAATGGGAGACAAAGGTTGTACTGTATCCTCCTCTTGGGCAACTTGTGTATCAGTACCCAACAATTTTCAATTTTTGTTTTACTATCTATTTTTATAATTTTTCCTAAAATACCCCTCAACCTCCTTTTTAATTAAATTGATTTGTTTTTAAAGACCCATCATGCTTCCGTAAAATAAATTAAACATTTTACCTTTTTGACCAGAATGCCACAGGGTTATATCCACCGTATTTTACAGACTTCTCCTCACAGTCCAACCACACAATCGCAACCGATGGTTACCGACGCAGATTCCTTCAGCAGCACTTAGCACAACCCTAATTCGTTTCCTACCTTAGGGTGTATAGTAAAATATAAAATTTTGAAAATAATACATGAGAGGGGCTAAAGCCAAGATTTCTTTATTCAAACACAAACATTTATTATTACATAATAATCTCCTGTAGAGGAGGAGAAACTTGTTTAGCTACTTATAGTAGCCGAACTTGAAAAACACATAAACTAGTAAGAGAAATATTACAACTTATTTGTTGAAAGAAATGAGGAAAATGTTCGATGATCTTCACTTCCTTCTTCCTGCCTTATTTATAGAAGGCTTCTTCGGATTTGAAACTCGGATTCCAAATCTTGATAAGTCTTTACAGCTTGCACATGGACCATGTAGTGGTTGAGTGGTCCCTTTATTCTCTTGAAACGTCTTTTTCTAGATTATTAATCTAGAAATCAACTTCTCTTCTTCTCTTATCTCTCCGCAATACCAGTAGATATGAGTTTGTAAGAGGTCTGCTGTAATCTCATTTCCTTTTTCATTGAAATGTTGAACTAACCATCTAAGAGCTTCCAGCTGATCTCTATTTTTCTTGATTCTTCTTTTCAAAACTTTTAGATATGTAAAATACATCTTTAAGTTTTGTTCTGGTGTGATTTACTGGTTCCCATTCGTTCTTATTTATAAGTGTGATTGGGTCCAGTTTTCTTGTTTTGTTATTGGATTCTCTTTATCTCTAAAGATAAGGTATCCAATATTCTTTTTGTCATTTACCCCCTATTATTGGTGGTCCTTGTCATTCCACTCACATGATGACTTTCTTTTTTGTTAGTGGACTAATCACATGTCCACTTTAAATTTGTCGGGGAATCTTTGGCTTTCGAGGTCCCCGAGGAAAACGTGATTGTGGTCCTTCACCACTTGGTCCTGTTTCGGCATGATGCTTCTTGTCTGATCGAGGTCTGAATCCTTTGCCAAATTCTGGCTCTTTCTGGTTAGGGCATTCTGGGCAGATTTGTTCCGACCATCTTCCCACGTGAGCTATGTTACAGAATTTTCGACGAGTCTCTTTACTTGCCGGCAGCTTGCTGTTCCACAAAATATTTATTTTCTTTTCAAATATTTCTTCTGCAAAACTTGTAGTTTTTCCTGTCATTGTATTTAACAGAAAAGATCCGTTTATCGAATTTTGATAAAATTTAAACGGAAACTTGAATTTGTCCATCTCAGTGAGACAGACCCAAAGACCCCATGCTCTTCTGGTAGAAATGTCGTCTTCAGTTATTGAAGCAACCATGGGTGTTTCTTCTGACGGAAGATCCTTGATAAATTTTTGGACATTTGAATCTGGCCTCCTTAACTTGATAAAATGAAAGGCTTCGTGTGAGCCTTTCCCTGCTGGTTCTGGTGCTGCACTAAAAAAATACAACTCCAGAATATCTCATCTGGAAAAATAATCATTATTCGCCCAAGTTTCGTGAACCACTTCCTGGATCCATTTTGGTAACCCTGAAATTTCTAGGAAACTCGGTGAAGTAGTATAAACTGAGGCTAGAGCCCCAAATTCATACCATGCCTTGACTTCCTTGGGATATGAATTAGGTCTCATCCATACCCTAGGATATTTTCCTGCAACATCAACCCTGTTAGTGACTGGGTTAATGCCCACTCTTGTTTTTAATTTCTCCCAGTTTTGTTGGTAAACCTGAAATGGAGAAATTGCAGTTTCATTAGTATTAACCTTAGATTTACCCTTGTCAATATTAGGTCTAAGGTTAATCTCTCCCTCTTCAATCCCCGAGGTGAAGGGTTGTCTTGAGGACTCGAGAAAAGGATCTGGAGTCTCAATCTTTGTTTTAGCCGACTCATCTAAAGATGATCCCGACCTAACACTTGTGCTAGGGGTATTTGAATCCCCTGCTCTAGGTATAGAGTCCTGTACTCGAAAACTCTCCATTTGAGAAACCAGTGGTTTCTCAATGCCTTGGAGGAGAGGCCTTTGTATTACAGACCATAACTAAGTATACGCATGTAAGCATCCTGTGATTCGATCAGAGACAATTCTCTTATCGGTTTGTTGTAGCCTTCCCGCAACTTCTGCGTTTAAGGCCAGCTTGTTGAACTCGGTTTGAAGCATTTCAAGGTGTTCCCTCAAATGCATCTGCATCTTGATAATAGCATCGACATCCATGTTGTCCATCTCTTGTTAAAAAATCTGCAAGAATATTCTCGTGAGATTTAATAATCACAATATCAAAAATATAATTTTGACATAATGCCTGTCATCTTAATAATCTAGCCTTCTCAGGTTTAGACTCAATTCTATTCCTTAAGAAAGTTTTCACCTGTGTATTATCAACTTTTAAAGTAAATTTCTTTGCAAGTAAAAATAATGGTAATTTTCAAAAGCATTTTTTACTGCATAAAATTCTTTTTCGTTAATATGCCATCTTATGGCTTCTGAATCTGAGAAGAGTCCACTGCAGTATCTGCATGGCTGTTCTCCATCTGGTGTGAGCTTGGTTAAAACCGCAGCCCACCAATGATCACTTAGCATCGGTATACAACACCAGATCATCTTCTTCCTTAGGAATAGTCATTTTCGGAAGATTTTTACAAAACTCCTTTAAATAGACAAGTCCTTCTGTGTGTTCTTTTGTCCATACAAATCTTGCATCTTTCTTTAGTAATTGACTGAACACTTTCCTGTGTTTTGCTATGTTTTTAATAAACATCCCAGCAAAATTAACAACTCCCAAAAAGCTTTGAAGTTTTTTCTTTTCTTTTAACTCGTTTGGAAAATTTTGCACCTTCTCAACTATATGATCTTGCAAAATTATTCCAAATTCATCGATTTCTATTCCAAGAAATCCGATCTTTCTTGTGGAAATGTCTGCTTTCTTTTCTGAAAGAACCAGTCCTTCTTTTTTACAAACATTAGAGAAAATTTCTAAATGTTTAATATGTTATTCCATATTTTTAGATGCAATTAACACATCGTCAATATAGACAAACATAAACTTGAAATAATCTTTGAAAAGATTATCCATTTCCCTTTGAAATATCTGGGGTGAATTAGCTAATCTCATTGGTAACACTTCCCAAATATAATGTACTTGTAGTGTGGAGAAAGCTATGAATTTCTTGCTTTCATCCTCCATCCGAATCTGATAAAATCCGGACTTACAATCAAATGTAGAGAATATCTTTGCATTGCGTATGCAACTGATTAGATGTTCTCTACTAGGTATAAAATACCCATCAAACTCCAGAATATTATTAATCTCTTGATAATTAATAACCAATCTGGGTTTGTTTCTTTTTATCTCACCATGATTTCTTACAAGAAATCCAGGACTGCTATATGGTGAAATTCCTGCTTTGATCAAACCAAGGTCCAGATGTTCCTTGATTATAATCTGCATATTTTTTTGATCAATTATGTTCATTGAGATAGGCTTACAATGGACAAATTCATACTCTTTACCTTCCTTAATCTTAAGGCAAGCTTTGAGTTGATTTTTATCTCACCATGTCAAAGGATTTTCGTTATAATTTTCTTTGATCCTTTTCTTGACATCTTCTAAGGATAACTTAGATTCAAACTCTACTTCATTCTTATGTAGAGCTATCTTAAGGTATTCTATTTCTTCTGGTTGGAGTTCTCTATCTGCTATTATCCGCAGCATAGTTTCTCCAAACCGTCTGGAATCTTTTATTTTTGGGTTCAGAAGTCGTCCTTCATCACCACGCTTGCTGCGAAACTAGGTTGGTAATTTCCGATAAAATGCCTCTCGTAGTCTCTGGACTATGATTTTGTGATTACAGGGTGTTGTAAACACTAATCTTCTAGTCTCATTTTCTTGAGTATAGGACTTAAACATTTGAAGGAAATTATTTCCTAACAAAATGTCAGCTCATGATCATGATCTCAGTCATCTTAATCCCTTTACATAAGATTAAGATCCTTCTGAAAAAATCTCTTCCAGCAATCTTGAGTAATTCTTCTTCCAAATTATTTGGAAAAACTCCTCTTTTTGCTGTACATATTCCAGCACCTAAATCAATATAAGCAGCAAAATATTCTGCCTTATATTGTTCATAAAACATTCCTACTGGAATGTAAATCGAGAATGAGCTTGTGGTCATTGAATTTTCCACTTCTTATTATCAGCCATAAACTCCATTCCAAACTCTAGATGTTTCCAAGGTTTATGTTCCTCGAAAAACTCTAGTCCAAGAACCAATTGATTTGGTTCTTTTCCTAGAACTCCTGTGATATGAACTTCCAATTCTCCGACTTGTATCATTCCTTGGTAAGTTCCTATCATATGTTGTTCTAAATAGTAAATAATATTACAAGAAAATTGATTCCTCTGTTTTGTAATATCAAATACTATTTCGATTTCCTTCCACCCTTCTGAGCATCTAAGCTTTCCTATTGTTGAAAAGCTTTTTAGCTCCTGTTGGGTTTCTTGGACAGGGGATTTTCCCTACCTGTAACTTGTAATCCTATCTCCTTGAAAAGATAGTCTTCTTGATTCCAATCTAAGACTTTGATTCCTCTAAAGAATCGGTTTGTCTTGTATTTGGATATCTGTTTCCTGTATTAAAGGAAACTCACATCTTTCTGGATAAATTGCCTGAGCAACTTTTCCAAATATCTCTTGTATCTCAATGAACTCATTTCTAATAAACAATTCCGAATGATGTGTATTAGATAGAGCATATGAAATCTGATAGGTAATAGAATATGGCCTATTACCTTCTTTCATCAGTCTTTTCTCCTTGAAATTTTGATGTAATGTCAAGGCTCGACTGAAATCTCGATCTACCAGGTTGTAGGCTATCCTTAGATAGATAACTCCTACAATTTTTCCTGCACAGAGATTTCTTGATATAGTTCCCAGTATTGAATCTTGAAGGTTCCACATTCTTTTATCGCATATAGCAATATCAATGGATGAATCTATATCTTCTTTGAAAGTAGCTTTTATCATAATTTGGATTGCTCCAATATGAATCCAAGACATAGTCTTTGCTACTTCTATCTTGAGTTTTTATAATTCCTCCTTAATTTCTTTAGAAAGAATTAATTGCATCTCCATTCTATTTCCTGTAAGTTCCATTGGGATTGCCATTTTCCTTCTGGAGACTTTATAGATCAGATGATGCTTTCTATTTCTTAGGCCAAGATTTCCTAAGAACTTTTCTACCTGTCCTGCAGAGAATCATTGATATCTCTGTAGACTAGGATTTTCTTTCTTGATCTTTTGGACCATGTTATGAGATATGGTTGTCTGGCTAAAGAAACCAGACAAATCCTCATGTGTTTCGTGTCGAAACACTTCGTCTTCAGTCAGACTCCGATTCAGTTCCTTCGGATTCTCCCTGACTTAAGACTTCTTCTTTCTTCATATATACTTTCATCTGAGGCAATGTCCTCAAATCGGTATACTTGAATAAGATCTTGGTAATAAACCGCTTCTTCAATATCAGGGGTCAGATCGAAGCGTTTAATACCTCTTTCTTCATTTTCTGGACAATTGGTCGAGATATGACATCTTGCTCCACATGTCCAGCAATTACAGTCCTTGAAACTTTCATTAGCTCGGGTATGAGCTCTTCTGAAAGTTTTTTTCGTAGGTATTCTTCCTGTGCTTCGAGATGTACTCGATGCCTGAGAAGATGTCCTACTTCTCAATGGTCCACTTCTTTGTCCAGATTTGTAAGATCTGGCTTTCTATCTAGACCATACTGTTCTTGGTTTCCAAGAACTTTTTCCACCTCTTGCATAAGGATGAGTCCTAAAACTCTTTCTTTTATGCTTCTGTAGTTTACTTCTAATTATCGTTGAAAGATCATTTTCTTTACAACACAAAGGAGTACGTTTATTAATATCCATTAAACGTTTGTAATTCTTTTGTAAT
Organism: Primulina huaijiensis; assembly: GCF_012295235.1. NCBI lineage: Eukaryota > Viridiplantae > Streptophyta > Magnoliopsida > Lamiales > Gesneriaceae > Primulina > Primulina huaijiensis. The sequence continues at coordinate 2,316,665 of NC_133307.1, forward strand.
GCTGCTAAATGACACCATTCTGCCAATTTTCCTTTAAGGAAAGAGGCTATTCATGCCAATGTATCTAGATTTCCAGGTACATATTCTCTTATGAGCATTTCTCTCCAGGGACTTGGCATCTTGACGAAGACGAGTTGCATTGCTATATCTTCTTCTACTCCTGAATTCCATCTATATTTAGTGAATAACATAATCTATTCGTCCACTAAACAGATGTCATGTAATTCAAGACTATACAGAACTTGAGTATATTTCTTTTTCTTCTCTGTGTCTTGACTTTTGAAATAGTCTACTCCTATAAACTGTGCTTTAAACAGGGTAGCTATTCTTCCGGCTATCTCACTAAGAGATTCTCCGGCTAGGACTGACTCTTTAGTTTCCACCGAAGTCATGTCCCAAGCAATTTTCACTGATCCCATAAGACTCATTTCTAGAAGTTTAATGAATCCTTCTCTGTTGAGATCCAGTGTGCCTGCTGTGATTCTCATAGCAGATGTCCAATTATCTATGAGATCTTCTCTGTTTTTTAAATATAATACATCCAGGTTAAGCATAACCCCGTAAGGATGTATATGTTCTAGAACAGATTTTCCATAGGGAGTCTGGTGCAAAGGAATTTGATTCCTTCTTGACCTTGTTCCTGCTGGATGTGCTTCTCCACCAGTATAAAAGTCTTGTTGGGGTTCTCTCATATTTGTATTATGAGATCCCACACTTTCTCTTGGTGGTTCCTGTGAAGATGACCAGGTTATGGAAGGTTGCTCCCCTCCAGTCATGTTCATCTTTAGATCTACAACTTTGAGATTTGCAAAAGATTCTGCAAGCTCTTGTAGATCATCTAGACCAATCCTTTCTAACGTTGTCATCAGATTAATTTCTTTTCTGAGACTGTTTTGATTAGATTGATCATCTTTTCTTCTTCAGTTAAAGGTTTAGGCATCACCTTGGCCTTCCCTATTTGATGTAATAAGGGTTCAGTACCAAAGGATGGTGGTAACCTTCCTTCTGAAGTTTTCTTACTAGAACTTGGTTGTTGTTCTAGTTTCTGAATTTTTGTTAAAATATCCTTTAATATTCCAAGAATTTCTTCTTGTTTTTCAAGGATTTTCTCTACATTTTGTGGTACATAAAACAACATATTGCCGTAATTTTGTACCGTTTTTTGAATTTCCCTAAGATCTCCAGAGAGCTTAGAGGAATCTGGTACTATCTCCATAAACTTATGAGATTATATCATAAATTTACCTGAAGGTGCTGTGTTGATCCTTGCTGCTCTTGATATCTGACCAAAGTTAGATGCTCTTGTGTATATTCCAAAATATTAGAATAATCCTTGTAAATTATTGTTCTCGAATCTAAGTTCGAATTCATAATTTTTCCGAAATTCTCCTCCTCAAACATTTAATTATACCGTAATAATAAAATTTGCGAAGCGCGAGGATCAATTAAAATAAAATAGGGAATAAGGGTAATTGGGGTATTTATAACAAAAATTTCTCTCTCCAGGTACTAAAACACAAAATGATTCCCAATTAACCCCCTCTTATTTTGCCATGATCTGGAAGATGTTAACAGATAATTGCAAAGACAATCCATTTTCAGATTTCAACCGAAATCTATTAAGCAAATTACAGTAAGTGTGTTTCTGTTTTAACTCTTGTAATATGATTTAAAATCGTACTGCATGTATATCATATATTCAAAGCATGAATTTTGAAATTTGTATCTTTGAAGTACTTATTGTAAATTGTGAACTAATGGTAGGAATATATATTCTGAACATTAACGATTACTGTTATTATTGATTACTGCCTCACCCTTTAGAGGAAAAAAAATACACGAGAATGATATCAGTTAGACATGAAACTCATAATCTGTTTATGTATAAAATGACATCTTTTTTCTTTTGAAAAATATGTTACCTCTATTCTGATTTCTATATATGAGACTGCTGTTTAAAAACGATTTTAAAAGCCGAGAGGATTTCGTCCATTTACTGAGAGACAACCATATCGCTCATCACTCAAACCCCTCTCAGATAATAACTTAGAAGAGATCGAAAAAGATGAGCAGATTCAGTTCTGGCCGGAGCTGGTGAAGAAGATTTAACAGCTACTGCTTCTTAGTTTTTTATTATGTTTATCTGCTGCTTTTGTTAAGTATTTTCGACGTATATCTTGTTTTACATTTCCGTCACTGTGAAACAATATTTGAAGTTGTATAAGACAATGAATTTTAGTATTATGAATGAATAGATTGTTTATATTTCTGAAATATGTACTTTTGAGGCTTGTTATTTTCGAATATACATTTGAGAGCAATGTTGGTGTCGATCACTTCGGGACTCAGGTTCAGGGGCGTGACACACATAACTTATCTTATAAAGCGAGATTTGACACCATATACCATCAAAAAGAGTTGAAGCTCAAAATCAATAATTTGATATATATCTTACCTTAAAATGGTGAGTTTATCAACCAAATTTTTTGAAGCTCAAAATCAATATTTTGGAATATATCTTACCTTAAAATGCTGAGTTTATGAACCAAATTTTTTGAAAAAAATTGGTTAACCGGTTCACCATTTTAAGTTGATCTATATTTCAAATTATTAAATTTGAACTTCAACTCTATTTTTTGTATGCGATCTGAAGTTTCATTTTACTAAATAAGAGATGTTCTCAAGTTCTAAAAGAAAACAAATAATGACGATGAAAAAAAATAGCCAAGTTCGAAGCCAAAGGCAGTGGACGATGTAACGTCCGTCGTTGATGAGTTGATATAAAAATTAGAGTAATGCTACATGTACAACTAAATTTGTACAAAATTCTTACAACACAAAAAATTCAATACAAAAATTACATTTATCAATATTTCATTATAAATCAATGCAAAATCTCATGATATAATAACAAAATCTCACGATTTAATTGTTGTAAATATCGTTGTACAATATTTTGGTTGTATATTTAGCATTATTCTAAAAATTAATCCAACTGATAAAAAAACGATCCTAATCTGATCGGGTTTGGGTTTGTCTAATTTACTCTTTGTATATNTATATTTATATATTAAAATATAAATTTTTTTGAGTTTGTTCGAATATTTCAAATCTAACTCGAGCTCAGACATCTAATTTGAACCAAACTCGAGAAAGAAAAGTGCTAAACTGCTCCTACCCCGAGCCGTACCTGTGGTTCACAGGGCCTGAAGTGATATGCTAAAAAAAATCTTGTTGTGATAAATAACCGTAAAGCTTGCAAATAAAAAATAACCAAACAATAGATATAAGGAAAATATAATTTACGAGTTATATATTTATCTCTTTGTATTTTTTTCTTTTTTCACCACAACATCAACATGGCTCTAACGTAATGCAGTGTCATATGAACAATTATATTGAAAAAAGATTGAAATTGGCAAAAATTGTAAGATATGTTGCTAAAATTGAAATTTATCAATATAAACTATCAAAATAACAAAATGATAAATATCATGAACCAATATTGTAAAAATATATGATTTGTTTTAAATAATAAATATAATATTTTATTCAAGAAAATAGAAAATAAAGATATGTAAAATAGGTAAGTATCACAATTTTTTATGTTTTATTTTTTGAAATTGGTTCAACTACATAAATTCAAGAAAAAAGGCCAAATAATCGAAAAGTAAAGTATAAAAGTTTAACACATGAGTTGACATAAGATAAAATAATAAATATATTAGATAAACATTACGATTTTATGCATACAAAATTTTTAAAAATTTAATTAATGAGCTGTGTAGCTTTATTGTTTAAGCTCTACATAATTTGATTAAATCTCCAATGAACACAATTATCATATTTAATCATGTTTTCAATAGGTCAATGTCCAGTTTTTTTTAAATATCAAATACACACTATTTAGATACAAGCCTCAACCAATAATTTTTTTTTTAGCCATGTAAGAGTCGGACTCACGAGGCCTCTCTCGCCTCATAGGAGGTACGGCCTGCTCCTAGCTTTTAAATATTATCTAAAAATTTTGACTTTGTATGCAAAGAATTGATCCAACTCTCATATTATTCAATGATGATCTGCGAACAATAATTTATGACACTGAAAACTTCACTTCTTGAATCATCTTTTTTTCATCCCAAACTAATTCAGATTCTAGGAGTGATCCGAGCTTGAAGCGGATTCTTCATGACAGTGGGGAGTTCTTGTTTCTCGGTAAGATCTACTTCGTCACCTTCGACAGGAATCCACTCGAAGTTCCAAATCAGATTGGCCACAAAATATTCCAAATGCAGGAGTGCCAATGTAAGGCCTGGACAGATCCTCCTTCCGGCACCAAATGGCATCATCTTGATCTCTCTGCTCCCGGTTATGTCGAAAGCCTCTCCAGAACTTGTGGGCAAGAACCTCTCCGGCTTGAATTCCATCGGATCCTCCCACACCTTTGGGTCCAAACCCATATCTGCCACCATAAAATTTACTCTGGCCTCACGAGGGATCACGTAACCATCCAATTCGATGTCCTCTGTCACCCTGTGCGGCAAGACGAAATGAGCCGGTGGGTGTCGCCGCAGGGCTTCTAACACTACTGCTTTCAGGTATGGCATTTTCTGTGCATCCTCTTCCTCCACCATCTGCTGCTGCTGGCTGCTTTTCCGCGAGCCTATGACGCTGATTATCTCATCGTAAAGCTTGGATTGGATGTGAGGATACTTGACAAGATTAGCCATTATCCATTGCAGCGCTGTGGATGTGGTTTCCGTGCCAGCGGAAAGAAATTCGCTGCAGAGGCTCACCATTTCCGATTCATCAAGTTTCCTGTTTTCCTCGGGAAGTTGCAAATCAACCAGTGTGTCCACATATGCTAACACTGCTTCTTCATCTGCTTGATGGTTAGAGAGAGACTGTTGTTTGGCTCGGATGCGATACTTAATGAGAGGAATCAGCACTTGCTCCTGTTCTAGACGCAGTCGCATGAGTTCCTTCCAGCGATTGTGGAACAAGATTTTCCCCAACCGAGGCCAGAAGTTGAGGATATTGAATCGGCGAGAACCTATAAGCAACCGGCGTTGCACCGATTCAATTTCCTTGATTTGCTTCTCCTGGAGCTTGTCCCCAAAGCACATGAGCGCCAGCAGGCAGAACATGGCGTACTGAAAGTGATCGATCAGTCTGACCGAAGATTCGGACTTGGACGTATCAACAAGACGATTGATTAGAATCGAAAGAACCCATCTGCGGGAACTCGAGTAGGACTTGACCCGGGCCGGATGTAGGATCTCATGAGTTATGTTGCGGCGGAGGAGGCGCCAGGTGGTGCCGTATCCGGCGTCACTAATCGACTTCTGGTTTCTGTTCAAAATCTTGCTGGTGGCCCGGGGAGTTGGCCGGTCAGAGAAGACAGCACCGTGCTGGATAAGTGCACTGTGGGCCAGGGAGTGGCTTCCAACGAAAACGAGCTTCCGAGGACCGATGGTCAACGTCATGAGGGGACCATATCGGGCCTGGAGGCGGCGGAGGATGAATTCCAACTCTGAAATAGGGCGGCGGAGCCATATCAAATAGACCAACAAAGGCAAACTTGGTGGCCCTGGCGGCAGCTTTTTCTTGAAAAGATTCAAGAAGGAGCTCACTAAGGCTGAGATACACAGAGCCACGACGATGACAAACCAGACCTCCATGTTTGCGTAGCCGAGTTGTTTAGCTTGAGACTGAATTTTATGTTAAAATGTTCATAGATAAAAAAATCTAGTGTTATTTTAACGGTAAATTTCAAAAAAATGCAATCGGTCAATCTTTCAATTAAGATTCAGTATCTAGTCATAATTTTTTAAAAATCAGTACCTGACAAATCTATACTTTTAGTTTTAACATCTCACAAAGCAAAATTTACATTTTTATCTTTTATTATTTAAATAAATATATTATTTTAGCCACAAAATTACATGTGTCTTCTCCATTTAAAATATAATTAAAAAATAAATAAATTTTCTCAATTATCATGGAATAAAAATAAATACTTATTTTGACATATAAAGTACTTATTATGGGGTTTTAGATACTTGATTTCGCTATTTGAATACTCCAAATATATAAGAAAATACTATATTCGAGCATTCACCATAAATTCAGTCATTGTTAGTCTTTTCATGAAAAATGCAATATGATGACTTATTCGTGTCATTTTATTTAAAAAAAAACATAGGTCATAACTCATCTTGAAATAAAATTAAGTATTTATTTTGACTTACAAAATACTTATTTTGGAGTTTCAAATGCTTGATTTGACTCTTTGAATAGTCCAAATGTGTAAGAAAATATCACAATAAATTCAATAATTGTTGATCTTTTCATTGAAAATACATTTAGATGACTTATTCAAGTCATCTAATATTTGAAAAAACATAGTTTCTCACTCATTGTTGAATTAGAAAAGGTACTTATTTTGATCGATAAAATACTTATTTTGGGGTTCCAAATATTTGATCAGGCTATTTGAATACTTCAAATGTGTAAAAAAAATACTTAAGTATCAAGTAATATTAAGTGACTTTTGATGGTGTCATTTGTGAAGTTAAAATGTGATACTTAAATTGGTACAAAGAGTATCTAATTAAAATCTATAAATACATGATTTTACCCCGTAAATACTCATATCCAATTATTTGAGGATGCCAAAATATAATTTGAAGTTAATATTAAGTGACACAGATGATGATATTCGTGAAGTAAAAATATGATACCTAAATTAATACAAATAATACATAATTCGAGTCCACAAATACTTGATTTTACCATTTAAATACTCAAATTCGATTGACTATGTAAAAATATATAATTTGAAGATAATATTGAATGTTGTTTGATGATGATATATGTGAATAAAAAATGTGATACCTAAATTGGTATAAATAGTACCTGATTTGATTTCACATATACTTGATTTTACCTTTTTAATACTCAAATTTGATTATTTTGGGATATAAAATAATATAGTTTCAACTGATATTGAGTGACTTTTGATGTGTCATTTTTTAAATTAAAATTTTATACCTAAATTAGTACAAAAAGTATCTAATTCGAGTCTACCAATACTTAATTTTACTCCCTAAATGAGAAGTACTTAATTTGAGTTTGCAAATACTTGATTTCATAAATGAGATACTCACAATATGTATTAAAATACTGGATATTCGAATAAGCAACGTAAGTTCACCAAGTGTTGGTATTTTTATGGAAGATACATTTGGATGACATATTCATCTCATTTAATATTTTTTTTAAAAAAAAAACAAATTCTCAACTAAGCATGAAAATTTTAAAGTAATTATTTTTACTTGAGAAGTACTTAATTTGAGTTTGCAAATACTTGATTTCGTAAATGAGATACTCACAATATGTATTAAAATACTGGATATTCGAATA
>NC_133307.1:2327904-2368879 GCF_012295235.1 Primulina huaijiensis
TTTTTTTTTTTTTAAAGTTTTTATCAAGGTCATTTCGCTAACTATCTTTATATTAATATATCATATTCAATTTATTACATTATATATATATATATTATATTAAGTTCAAGCTTACCCTAACTTTAATTTCTAGATCCGCCCTTGCCAATATGGAATTAAAATTTGTTCTCTAATAATTCTTAATGTGTATGCTGGTGGATATTGATTGCTTTGGTGAATGCTAAATTTTGTTATTTTCCGTAGTTCAAGTATGAACATTTGATTAATGAAATATTCATGTAATATTTTCTCTTGGCGGTTAGTGACATATTTGTTCGTTGGCTGATACTTACTATTAAACGAGAGTGTGGCGCCCCAAACCTCGTCACGTAATCATACAACATGTGACGTCATATGCATAAAAATCTTCTTTTCAACGACGTAATAATATAATGCATATACGACAAAATAGTGTAATCACCACAATATCAACGTCAATATAGCAGAAACAGTATAATACATACACACATACAACTCAAGTAAGACAATAAACTATATTGTTTCTATCTATTATCAACTACAGGACTGTTTGACTAGACACACCTAGTCATTTACCACTATCATGTCTCACAGCATAGTCCTGTAACCTGTCCAACAGAAACAATCTCCAAAGGGTGAGCATACACAACAATCATCATCGTAATACATAACAGTTATATTATCAACAATATAAAATATAACTGGAATGATAACAGAAATACTCCCTCTGCTGTCTTTGGACAATCAAACCACCAACGATATTAACGTCATAACTCCCATACTACTGCAACAACAACATCGACGATACGTCGCACCCCAACACCGGCGACAGCAATATCGTCGAACGAACAGCATCAACGTGACGTCTCCCACCAAACGACAGCCAACAATATCAACGATAATAAACAACAACAGACATAATATCAAATCACCCAATACCAGTGATTTATCATCGTTCAACGCAATAGTATTCATCAATACTAAACAATAACAACATATGCTCGTACGTCAATACGTACATGATAATCGAGTATATATATAATCTGGCTATTTATTTGATCCCGAGGCTTGTGTTGTATCTAAATAATTCAACAACAATTATCAGCTCATTATCACCGTATTAATACAATCATAACAGCCTCAATATATATAACATCAAATAGCTCAACAACAATTAATTCAACAAAATATAAAACTCGATTATAAATTCTTATCATTCATTAATTTAATATTCTAGTGTATTTAATTCACAATACTACCATCAAATATACACAATTAACTTAACATCAAATAATAAGCTATTTTACAACATCCGTCAAATTGCGAAAATTTTATATCAACGTGTAACCTATACTTCGTAGACTCCGAATATACAATCAGAATTAATAACAACTAATAAACAACTCTCCAATCTCAATTCAACAATTAAAATCTCTAATTATAATAAATTAGAAATAATTCAAAACAACAACACAATAATCTTCTCTACTTCGTTAAGATCATACACTATTCAACAATCTTCAATTTCAGTATGATTTAACAATTTATCAGATTTATTCCAGAAATCGACGAATTTCAAACATCACTAAAACTATAAAATTTATACCTCAAATCGAAGACCTCGTGTCAACGATCCCAGAACTGAAGTCGGTTCGTCGATTGGATAAACCGATAAGTCGCAAGATCGAAAAGAAAATCAAAAATCGTATCAACTCTTTTCTCTCACTTCTCGTCTGTTTCTATGCCTCCTACGGAGTATGAATTCCACCGGCTCAATCTATTTTTTTAATTTTTTTATTATATTATATTATATTATATTAATAAAATAATATAATATATAATATTTAACATTTTAATACCGGTATATCCCTTCGGACCAGTCAAACGGTCAAATTTGCCAAAACTCAAAACATGAAACTTCTATATCTTTGAGTTTTCTATGTTATATCCAAATTTCAAATCATTTGGACTTCATATGACCAACATATGTCATATTATATTCTTTAAAAATCGTTAATTATTTAGTAATATCATGTTACTAAATCAACAATTTGTGATATTCACTTCAGGCATTACATCTCTACCTCCCTTAAATGAATTTCGACCCCGAAATTAATCAACAACAGTAATAACATGCATAAATAAAGATACGTCATACCATCAGAATAAGTAGGGGTAGAGCTCCCTCATATGCCGCTCTGTCTCCCAAGTGGCCTCTTCGACACCTCTATGCTTCCACTGAACCTTCATCATCGGTATAAGCTTACTGCGAAGCTTCCGTTCAGATCGATCCAAAATACAAACTGGTCTCTCAATATAAGACACATCAGGATCTAACTGAACCTCAGAAATATCCAGCACATGTGAAGGGTCTGGCTCATACTTCCGCAACATCGACACATGAAACACATCATGAATACCAGATAAAGATGGAGGTAGAGCCAATCGATAAGCCAAAGTGCCTATCCGTTGCAATATCTCATACAGGCAAACATATCTCAGTGCCAACTTTCCTTTCATACCAAATCGCACTGTGCCACGAAAAGGAGAAACTTTCAAAAATACTCGATCGCCCTGCTGAAACTCTAAGGGTCTTCGTCTTTTATTTGCATAGGCGGCCTGTCTATCTTGCGCTGCTTTCAATCGTTGTTGTATCAACTTTACTTTCTGTTCCATCTCATGAATCATATCAGGACCTGTGACTGCAGCTCGATCAACATCATCCCAGTATAAAGGAGATCTACAATGTCTCCCATACAATGCTTCAAATGGAGCAATTTGAATACTACTCTGATAACTATTGTTATACGCAAACTCCACCAATGGAATAGATGACTGCCAAACAGATTTAAAATCTATAACATAAGCACGCAACATATCCTCCAGCGTCTGAATAGTACGCTCAGTCTGACCATCTGTCTGGGGATGATAAGCTGTACTCAATCTCAACTCTGTCACCATCGCAGTCTGCAATCCTTCTCAAAAATGAGAAGTAAATCGAGGATCTCTATCAGATATAATAGACACTGGAATCCCATGCAACCGTACGATCTCTCGTATATACAACTGTGCCATCGTCAAATATTTACTATTCATGCTATAAGGTATAAAATGTGCAACTTTCGTCAATCGATCAACAATCACCCAAATAGCATCAATAGTTCCAGTGCTTCTTGGTAAATGAGCCACAAAATCCATCGATATGTGCTCCCATTTCCAAGTCGGTACTTCTAAACTCCTCAATTCACCTCCTGGCCTTCTCCTCTCAGCTTTGATCTGCTGACAATTAAGACATCGACGCACAAAATCAATCACATCACGTTTCATTCCCTTCCACCAAAATTGAGAGCGTAGATCCTTATACATCGTCTTGCCACCAGGGTGGATAGAATAACGACTACAATGTGCACGCCGCAACAGGCCCTGGCGTAACTCAGGTGTATCAGGAACTACCCATCTATCCTTCACCCTCAAACTGCCATCATCAGCCACTCTAAAACAAGTGTCTTGTTTCCGAGAAACCATCTCCTTCCATCGCTGAACTCTCTCATCTGTCATCTGTGCATCACGCATACAACCATATATATCAGGTTCAGCTAATAAGATAGATACCTGGATAGGAGTCGTCGAGATATCAAAATCATATCCCAAGGAACAACAAGACATCATCATAGCTGATAAACGACCAACATCCTCTGTAGTACAGCTAACTTTACGACTCAATGCATCAGCAGTAAGATTAGCTCGACCGGGATGATATTCAATCTCACAATCATAATCTTTCAACAAATCTAACCATCGTCTCTGCCTCATATTCAACTCTGTCTGAGTAAACAAAAATATCAGACTCTTATGATCCGTATAAATCGTAAACGAGGTACCATACAAATAATGTCGACATATCTTCAAGGCAAAGATAATGGCTGCCAACTCCAAGTCATGCACAGGGTACCTTGTTTCATGTGGTTTCAGCTGTCTCGAGTCATATGCTACAACATGTCGATCCTGCATCAAAACACATCCCAAACCATGTAATGATGCATCAGTATAAACAACAAACCTCTCATTTTCTGTAGGGATTGATAACACCGGTGCAGTCGTCAGTCGGTGCTTCAACTCCTGAAAACTCCTCTCACATGCTTCGGACCACTGAAATCGCACACCTTTCTGAGTCAACTGTGTCAAAGTTCTAGCAATATTTGAAAATCCCACGATAAATCGACGATAATAACCTGCTAAACCCAAGAAACTACGGATCTCTGGTACAGATGTAGATGCAGACCACTGTAACACGGCATCGACCTTCGTTGGATCAACAGAAATCCCATCTCTCGATATAACATGACCCAAGAAGACCACTCGATCCAACCAAAACTCACACTTACTGAGTTTGGCATACAACTGTCTATCTCGCAGTACCTGTAATTCTGAACGTAAATGCCCAACATGCTCAGTCTCACTCCTAGAATATATCAATATATCATCAATAAACACAATAACAAACTGATCGAGATAAGGCTGAAATACCCTATTCATCAAACTCATAAACACAGCTGGAGCATTCGTCAACCCAAACGGCATAACTGAAAACTCATAATGCCCATAACTGGTCCTGAATGCTGTCTTCTGAATATCCTCCTCTCTAACTCGTATCTGATGATACCCTGACCTCAAATCAATCTTCGAATATACTGAGGTTCCCTGCAACTGATCAAACAACTCATCAATACGAGGAAGGGGATATTTATTCTTAATCGTCTCCTTATTCAGATGTCGGTAGTCAATACAAAGCCGCATCGTTCCATCTTTCTTTCTTACAAATAAGACTGGTGCACCCCAAGGCGATACACTAGGGCGAATGTATCCCTTGTCCAGCAAGTCCTGTAACTGGGCTTTCAACTCTCTCAACTCTACTGGTGCCATTCTGTAAGGAGCACGAGAAATAGGGGAAGTACCTAGCATCAACTCAATCACAAACTCCACCTCACGGACTGGTGGGAAGCCTGGAATCTCATCAGGAAATACAACAGCAAACTCAGCAACTACAGGTATCTCCTCTATTCCCACCTCCTTCTTCTTCTCTGTCACATCTACAGCATAAATAAGATAACCCTCATGGCCATGCTCCAATAACCGAGACATCCGGATAGCAGATACCAACATATGTCATATTGCATTCTTTAAAAATCGTTAATTATTTAGTAATATCATATTACTAAATCAACAACTTGTGATATTCACTTCAGACATTACAGAGACTTTTAGATTCAATTGTTATGTGTTTTTAAAATATTTTTAATTATATAGTTATAGTATTTATACTAAATAATTAATAACTTATCTATAATTTTAGTTTATAAAATTTTTGGATTGAAATTATTTATTTTATTATTATTATATGTTTAATATGAAAATATATCATAAATTTTTTTTGATTATTACTTGAATATAAATCGATATATTTTAACTTGTGATAATATTGTTTTTATCCTGAATATTATTAATATAAATTTAATGATTCGTTAATTTTTAATTTTTTTATTGAATAAATATAAAATTGTATATTTTTAACGGATTCAACCCAGATTGGACCCGTCGAGACAGGTCTAAAGTAAGGCGGGGCGAGTTCTGGGTTTGGCCAAACCCGCCCAACCAGGACCAGACTGTTGTCATCCCAACCACTGAGTTATAAATTTGTACTAAGACCTGGGTGGTGCACCCACAAGATCAATTATTCAGAGTTTTTAAGTAAGAAAAATCTTCATGAAAGTAAATTTGAAAACCATTTTAAATTGTATCTATTTGAGTGGACTTTTAGGCCCAATGCCAACGTCAATTTTGGCAATTCTAAAAAAAATTAGTAATAGAAATTGTAATAAATTTCTAAAAAAAAAAATTGTAATAGTAAAACATAGATATTTTTATATTTCTCGTCCAAGTCCGAGTGTGACACACATTTTTTTAAAAAAAATAATTATAATTATTTATTTCATTAAAAACTAGCATACATAAATAGGGGCCTATTTGTCCAGAGTCGCTCAAGCGTGACACTTATCTTTTTTTAAAAATAATTGTAATTATTTCTGTCATAAAAAAACTTGCATACATAAATTTTATATCACTAGAATTAGTGTTGTGGATTACGTCAAAGTGATTAAGATCATGTTAATAATATAATATATATAAAACCAACAAGAACAAAAATATTTACGTGGTTCATCAAGTATAGACTATATCCACGGAACAACTTCAAATATTTATTAGAAAAAAATATTACAAGTGTATAAAAAAAACACTCAGATATCTCATACAAAAACCAGTAGTACCCACCAAACTACTAGTCCATCAAGCTAGTTTAGTCGACAAATTTCATTTACGTTTGAAAATTATAACTACGAAATTAAGAAACAGTAAAATTGGTTTGATGATTTTTAACCTTTAATTTGTTCTCTTGTTGCTAAAGTGTTAACATGAGAAGACAATTGCCGCTGTGATACCGAACATGGTTTCAAAATACGTGCGCCATTTTCGTCCGAAACATTTCATCGATTACTACATCCTTCCTCGTCTCTGGGTGCCTAGGTATCCACCGATGGAGAATCTCATACGTAACCAAAAACCGATTCTGTTCCAAAGATTGGGACCGAATGAACATCGGAAGAATTGAATCTCAATCGTGCCGGTGATACCCAATACAAAGTGCACATCAATGCTTTGGGTGAAATAATAACTCATATTTACTAGCGAGCTAGAGATTTTTTAATCAAATTGAAGGAGAATCCACACTTGCCAAAGATAATTAAGTTGGTTAAATTGTATGTGATTTCTTAAAATAAAAAAAATGTTAAAACTTCACTTCTTCAAAGACACCAACAATAACGAGTGGAGCTTGACAAAAACATAAATTACAATCTCATCTAAACATTCAAAGACTTTCCTAAAAAAATTTCTTTTCAAAATGATCATTAAATCATCATTTTTATTTCACTATTTTCCAACAATAGTTACAAAACCTCACAATTTATTATGAATCCTATATAACATTAAATACATTACACAATATATCATATTTTTTAATCTATATATTACCCACCATACGTGTCAAACCTATGTGTTCACCAACGAGCTGACATTTACTTATTGGATATACTATTTTGATATATTTCGTCAAATTCAATAGACGAGTGTCACCTCATTGGTAGACATGATTGATGAGCATCANGAATAATCAAAATCAACCTCAGCTAATTCTCACATGCGTGCACAAACACCCCCTTTTGATTCAGATTCTCGGAGAGATTCGAGCACAAAGCGGATTCTTCATGACAGTTGTGAGTTCTTGTTTCTCAGTAAGATCTACTTCGTCACCTTTGACAGGAATCCACTCGAAGTTCCAAATCAGATTGGCCACAAAATATTCCAAATGCAGGAGTGCCAATGCAAGGCCTGGACAAATCCTCCTTCCGGCACCAAATGGCATCATTTGATCTCTCTTCTCCCTGTTATATCGAATGACTCTCCAATATCAGTACCCAAGAATCTCTCAGGCTTGAATTCCATCGGATCCTCCCACACCTTCGGGTCCCAACCAATGTCAGCCACCATAAAATTCACTGTGGCGTCACGAGGGATCTTGTAACCATCCAATTTGATGTCCTCTGTCACCTTGTGCGGCAGAACGAAATGGCCTGGAGGGTGTCGCCGCCAGGCTTCTAACACTACTGCTTTCAGGTATGGCATTTTCTGTGCATCCACTTCCTCCACCATCTGCTGGTGCTGGCTGCTTTTCCGCGCAGGACGCTGATTATCTCATCGTAAAGCTTGGATTGGATGTGAGGATACTTGACAAGATTAGCCATTATCCATTGCAGAGCCGTGGATGTGGTATACGTGCCAGCGGCAAGGAATTAGCTGCATAGGCTCACAAACTCTGATTCCTCCAGTTTCCTGTTTTCTTCGGGAAGCTGCAAATCAACCAGTGTGTCCACATATGCTAACACTACTTCATGATCATCATCTTGATTGTTCGAGATCCTCTGTTGTTTGGCTTGGATGCGGGACCTAATTAGAGCAACCAACACTTTCTCCTGTTGTAGGCGCACTCGAAGGAGTTCCTTCCAGCGATTGCGGAACAGGATTTTCCCCAATCGAGGCCAAAAGTTGAGGACGTTGAATCGTCGAAAGCCCAGAAGCAATCCACGTTGCACCGATTCAATTTCCTTGATTTGGGTCTCGTGGAGCTTGTCCCCGAAGCACATTAGCGCCAGCAGGCAGTACATGGCATGTTGGAAATGATCGATCAGCGTGACTGAAGATTCTGATTTGATTGTTTCATTCAATCGACTAACTAGAATTGAAAGAACCCACTGGCGGGAGCTTGAGTAGGATTTGACCCGGCCTGGATGGAGGATCCCGCGGGTTAGGTTGCGGCGGAGAAGACGCCACGTGGGGCCGTAGGTTTGTTCAGAACCTTGCTGGTGGCAGGTGGAGGTGGCCGGTCTGCGAAGATGGCACCGTGCTGGATGAGGGCACGGTGGGCCAGGGAGTGGCTTCCGACGAAAATGAGCTTCTGAGGCCCGATACTTATAGTCATGAGCGGGCCATATCGTGTCTTGAGGCGGCGGAGGATGCATTCCAACTCGGAAAGAGGGCGGCGGAGCAATATAAAATTGCAGATCAGAGGCAAACTTGGCGGCCCCGGCGGCAAATTTTTCTTGAAAAGATTGAAGAAGGAGCTCACAATAGCTGAGATACAGAGAGAAACGACTACTAGAAACCAGACTTCCATATTTCAAGTCAATACTCAGTCCTCCCGCGGCTGTTACACAATAAAATAGACAAATTTTCCTGTGGAATAAATGGACAAGATATTTCCACGAAATCCCATTTTAATGTCAAAAAGTAAACGATGGCGTTAATTTGAATGAATTCACGTGGACTAATAAAAGGCGAAATAATTATATGGAATCAAAATTCGAATTATATGTATAATCTCTTGTGAAAAAGTAAAAATTTACGGTAAAAAGTAAAAATCTCAAACTCTCAAAATTATCCCACTACACACTTTATAATATTTTTCTCTCAACTCAATTGTGATTTTCTTCACAAATGAGAGATCTATTTATAGAAAATCTTTACAAATAATCCAAAAATAAAATCATCATTACCTACATCATCACACACTAATTTTCAATATTTACAACTCTTATTTTCAACATTCAAATATTCAACATACACATTATAAATATTAATTTTCAACACTCCTCCTTGTGATGATGATCATGATANTCCTTGTGATAATGATCATGATACGATGATGTCTTCATTACGTGTTTTTGTACTGCCTCATTAAAAACCTTACTAGGAAAAATCCATTGGGATAAAAACCATAGTAAGGGAAAAAGAGTGCAGTCACGTAAACTCCCCCTCATGTTGACACGAACAATTCTTCACAAATTTCGTAGATTGCGCATCCCAATATTATATATGTGCTTTCTGAATATTGTCGTAGGAAGTGCCTTTGTGAAGAGATCTGATGAGTTTTCACTTGATTGAATGTGACGAACATCAATACATTTATTCTTCTCAAGCTCCTTGGTGAATGCGAAGAACTTAGGAGGAATATGTTTAGTTCTGTCGCTTTTTATGTATCCTTCTTTCATTTGAGCAACACATGCAGCATTATCTTCATATAGTATCACAGGCTTCTCGTCGAATGATAATCCGCATGAGATTTGGATATGTTGAGTCATTGATTTTAACCACACACATTCACGGCTTGCTTCATGTAGTGCAATAATCTCGGCATGATTTGATGAAGTTGTTACAAGTGTTTGTTTCTGTGAACGCCAAGAAATTGCAGTGCCTCCACGAGTAAATACATATCCAGTTTGAGAACGTGCTTTGTGTGGATCAGATAAGTATCCAGCATCGGCATAACCAATTATACTTGGATTAGCATCTTTTGAATACAAAAGTCCCAAGTCTGTCGTTCCTCGTAGATAACGGAATATATGTTTAATTCCGTTCCAATGTCTCTTTGTTGGATATGTGCTAAATCTTGCCAATAAATTTACGGCAAAAGATATATCAGGCCTTGTACAATTTGTAAGATACATAAGGGCACCGATAGCACTTAGATATGGTACTTCTGGACCAAGAATATCTTCATCATCTTCACATGGACGGAATGGATCCTTTTCTATGTTTAATGATCTAACAACCATTGGAGTACTTAAAGGATTTGATTTGTCCATATTAAAACGTTTAAGGATCTTTTCTGTATAATTTGTCTGGTGAACAAATATTCCACATTCTTTTTGTTCAATTTGTAAACCCAGACAATACTTGGTTTTTCCAAGATCCTTCATTTCAAATTCTTCTTTCAAGTATGACACAACTTCTTGAATTTCCTTATTTGTTCCAATGATGTTTAAATCATCAACATATACAGCAATAATTACGCATCCGGATGTTGTTTTCTTAATGAAAACACAAGGGCATATTGAATTATTTACATATCCCTTTTTCATCAAGTGATCACTTAGCCTATTATACCACATTCTGCCGGATTGCTTCAACCCATATAATGATCTTAGTAATTTCACAGAATAACATTCTCTGGGTTTTGAACTTTGTGCTTCAGGCATCTTAAATCCTTCAGGGATTTTCATATATATATTACTATCAAGTGATCCATATAAGTAGGCTGTAACAACATCCATAAGACGCATTTCTAAATTTTCAGATACTGCCAAGCTAATCAAATACCGAAACGTAATTGCATCCATCACAGGAGAATACGTTTCTTCATAATCAATTCCAGGCCTTTGAGAAAAACCTTGTGCAACAAGTCGAGCTTTATATCTTACTATTTCATTTTTCTCATTTCGCTTTCGAATAAAAACCCATTTGTATCCAACAGGTTTTACACCTTCAGGTGTAAGGACTATAGGTCCAAAAACATTACGTTTATTTAGCGAATCCAATTCAACCTGGATGGCATCTTTCCATTTTATCCAATCCTGCCGATTTTTACATTCACCAAAAGATTTTGGTTCATGATCTTCATTATCATTTATGATGTCGATTGCCACATTATAAGAAAATATATCATCAATTTCTTCTATATCTTTTCGGTTCCATATTTTTCCAGTATTAATATAATTGATAGAGATTTCATGATTCTCGTCAGTTTGTGGTTCTGACAAAACATTTTCATCATCATGTGTTTCTTCAGGAACATCATTCTCTATTTTGTGATCATTATGTGTTTCTTCAGGAACATCATTCTCTATTTTGTGATCATTGTGTTTCTCTATGAATTTTCTTTTTCGAGGATTTTTATCCTTGGAACCAACTGGCCTTCCACGCTTCAGGCGTTTAATGACATCATGACTATCTTCAATTTGTTTCTTCGGAATTTCAATTCGAGCAGGGGCATTTGCAGCATGTATATATGATTTAGTTACCCCTTTTGTGTCTGCAAATGCATCTGGTATTTGATTTGCTATTCTTTGCAAGTGCACAATTTGCTGTACATCTTTTTCACATTGTTTTGTTCTTGGATCCAGATGTAACAATGATGATACATACCATGTAATTTCTTTTTCGGTATGTTTCTGTTCTCCCCCTAACATTGGGAAGATTTCCTCATTAAAATGACAATCAGCAAAACGTGCTGTGAACACGTCGCCTGTCTGTGGTTCAAGATATCGAATGATCGATGGACTATCATAACCAATATAAATTCCAATCTTTCTTTGAGGTCCCATTTTATTTCGTTGAGGTGGTGCAATATGCACATACATCATACATCCAAAAATTCTCAGATGAGAAATGTCTGGTTCTTTACCAAATGCAAGCTGCAATGGGGAGTATTTATGATATGCACTTGGTCTGATGCGAATTAATGCAGCGGCAAGTAAAATTGCATGTCCCCATATAGAAATAGGGAGCTTTGTTTTCATAATCATTGGTCTAACAACCATTTGCAGACGTTTAATCAATTATTCAGCCAATCCATTCTGTGTATGTACATGAGCAACAGGATGCTCAACAATGATTCCCATAGACATACAATAATCATTGAAAGTTTGGGAAGTAAATTCACCAGCATTATCAAGTCTAATTTTCTTGATTGTATAATCGGGAAATTGATTTCTCAATTTTATTATTTGAGCAAGTAATCTTACAAATGCAACATTTCGAGTTGACAATAGACATACATGTGACCATCTGCTGGAGGCATCAATCAATACCATAAAGTATCTAAACGGTCGACATGGTGGATGGATTGGTCCACAAATATTACCCTGAATACGTTCAAGAAACATTGATGATTCATTTTAGATTTTGGCCGGTGATGGTCTTATAATAATTTTTCCAAGAGAACATGCTTTTACATTGAAACTTATTATTCTAAAAGATCTTCTGGTCTTTCAACGGATGACCATGTGTATTTTCTATAATTCTTCGCATCATTGTTGAACCAGGATGTCCTAATCGATCATGTCAATTGGTTAATATTGAAGAATTATCAACTACCATGTTTGATTCAATGGGACGTATATGTGTATAATGCAATCCAGTAGGGAGCATTGGTAGTTTTTCAATCACATATTTCTTTCCTGATTTATATGTGGTAAGACACATATATTTCTCATTCCCTTCATTCATTGTTTGAGTATCATACCCATGGGAATATATATCATTAAAACTCAACAAATTTCTTTTCGATTGTGGTGAATATAAAGCNCATGGAAAAATAAAATTTTTTTTTACTTATCTATTCTACCAACAAATTGGTCATTGTCTGAGAAATCAATCAGAAAATCTCCAGCATCAAAATGAGTTGAATTATTCAAAGGTTCATTGTGTTCAGTAAAATTGGTCTCCTTTTCTTTCCCCTTTAATGATTCTTTATAAAGTTTACAAAGGTGCTCAGGGGCTCAACAAATACGGGACCAATGTCCTGGAGTACCACATCTGAAACAAGAACTTTCAAATCTTTTTGAGTGATTCTCATTAACACTCATATTCTCATGATGCCTTTTCGGTGGATGATTTGGGATGCTCTTTTGAGATGAATTATAGAAATAACTATCTCGATTATTTTCAAAACAACGGCCGCGTCCACGACCACGACCACTTCCACGTCCACGTCCACGACCACGACCTCGATTTTGTCCTCGACCAAAATCTTGTCTATAACTATGATTTTGGTTTCCAGATTTACATTCATTTTTGCTTTCGACATTTACTTCAGGAAATGCCGTTGAAACAGTGGGTTGTGCCTGATGATTTCTCATTAACAGCTCATTATTCTTTTCCGCCACGAGAAGACAGGCGATGAGTTCAGAATATCTCGCAAATCCACGCACTCTATATTGTTGTTGTAGACTTATATTTGATGCGTAAAAATTGAAAAATGTTTTTTCAAGCATTTCCGATTCTGTAATCTCATGTCCACAAAATTTTAGCTACGAGATTATTCGATACATCGCTGAATTGTAATCACTGACTTTCTTAAAATCTTGGAATCTCAACGTATTTCATTCATCCCGGGCGGTCGGAAGTATAACTTGCCTTATATGTTCGAATCTTTCTTTTAATCCCTTCCACAAAACCATGAGATCTTTTTCAATCAGATATTCACATTTTAATCCCTCGTCGAGATGTCGACGCAAAAATATCATGGCTCTTGCCTTTTCTTGTGATGTGCATATGTCATTTTCTTTTATGGTCTCATTTAGACCTAATGACTCAAGATGCATTTCTACATCGAGAGTCCATGGCATATAATTTTTCCCCGTAATATCAAGAGCAATGAATTCGAGCTTTGCCAAGTTTGACATGGTGGTACTAAAAAAAATTTACGACGCATTTTATTAGTTAATGAATATTACAATACAAAGTAATGGATGAACAACAAATACAAGCATTCGTAAAAATAAAGAAAACAAACGAGGAGAATATTCTCCGATAAGTACAAGATTCGTGAGTATTATAACCAAAATAATTAGAAATAACTTTGTGAAAGTCATCTTCTTTTTTCTTCAAAAATTTGATGAAGAATAATTTTAGAGAAGAAGAGAAAGTTGGAGTGATTGAATATGTTTGTTAGATCATATTTATAGGGCAAAAACTAGCCGTTTTGTTACCGTTTATGACCGTTGGTGTACAAGAAAATAAATGTATGTATTTGTATAATTTTATGGTAATAATATGGTGTATATAATATTAGTAATGTTTTAAATAATTATGTATATCATATCACAATATTATAATGAGATGTCATAAGATATTTTGTTTAAAAACCTTATAGACTTTTATACTTGTCATATCTCTTACCGGGAGTGTGGGATGTCGTCTTAACATCATCCCAGGATTTATAACAAGTTTTTGAAAAATTTATTTTATTATAACATTATATTATATATTAAGTATATACACAATAAATAAATAAACAGTAAAATAAATATTATTACTTTTGTTACCTTTTTCTTCTGTTTTGGAGCTTGGAAAAATATGGAGGACTTTTAGAGCTTCGTGCTGATAACGTGTTGTGAAAAAATAAAAATTTACGGTAAAAAGTAAAAATCTCAAACTCTCAAAATTATCCCACTACACACTTTATAATATTTTTCTCTCAACTCAATTGTGATTTTCTTCACAAATGAGAGATCTATTTATAGAAAATCTTTACAAATAATCCAAAAATAAAATCATCATTACCTACATCATCACACACTAATTTTCAATATTTACAACTCTTATTTTCAACATTCAAATATTCAACATTCAAATATTCAACATACACATTTTAAATATTAATTTTCAACATAATCAAAATTGATTTAACTTATATATATGTGTGTGTGTGTGTGTGTGTGTGTCTGTGCGCGCGCGCGTGTGTGTGTATAAACACACGTAAATTTCGAGGGAGACGAAGGGGGATGGGAGGGTACGGTTTGAACTTTTTAAGTTGCCTACGTATCTTTTTAGGCTATATACATGATAAGATAAGCATGTGATATATAATATAAAGATAAGTTAAGGATAAATAAGTTGTAGGATATTATATTTAATGTTTGGTATGATTTTAATAAGAGTGATTAAATTTATATATTAGATTGTAATGAAAAAATTAACCTTATCATAATAAATTTTATAATTTCAAAGTTGTTGCTTGAGTTCATATTTCTTATCTGTTCATGCGTCGACAATGCTTTCATGATTTACTTATTTTTACCTACTTTTATATATTATATAAATATGATAATTGAACTCTTGATTTTGTAAGTCAAGTCAAATATCAATTTTTAAGGTTAATCGAGTGATATTAATAATTTTATTGAGATTTATAAAAATCATTTATATAATTATCTCGAGTTCGTTTATATAATTATCACATTATATAATATATAAAAATAAATAAAAATATTTATTTGATTTTAATTTCTATCTACTAGCCGAGATTTATAAAAATCATTTATAGGAGTTTTGGATTTTTATATATTGAGTGCAATTAAATCATTTGTTGGTGTTTTTTTATCATTAAATTAAAATTATTGCATATCATAAAAAGGATATTTTATACTTGTATAAAATTATTTATCGTAGGTCCATTATATTATCATTAGCTTTCTAAAAAAGTAACAAACGTGGAATAAAGATGATTATTTATCAATCTCTCTCTTATTCAGTGTACCAAACTATACCTTAAGGTACAGATGAATCACGTAATTTTTTTTACTTTTAACATTTCTTATCTTTGGAAGTTGCTTTGGAAGTGGCGGATAAGATGATTGATCTTCAACTGTGAATTGTAGAGCCCTGGAATATTGGGCCTCAAGTTTGGACCGGGCTCAAATTTTTATTCGTTTAAATCCAGGTAAAGCCCAATAAATATTTCTTACTATCAATCGAGCACGCCCGTACATAATTTACAATCTATTTTATTCATTGTAATTTGGTCCAATCCTATGACCATTGTGTCATATAAACTATAAAAAAAAATTAGCATAAAGGTACCATTCTAAGAACAAGAATTTTAGCACGAAACCAAAATTTGGACAAGCTTGATGATAAGTAGTGAAACAAAATTAAAAATGCAATTTTTCTTAAAAGCATGACACCGCCAAGTTCACGCTCCCCAAGAACCGTAACCCGTCTGTCTATAATCGGGCATGTTTTGTTTAGATCCGTCGAATCGGGTCAACTTTCAACCTGACCGTTGACACAAGTTACGGTTCTGGGCTGGGTCACAGTTAGTTGTGATTTTATGATTATAAATACGTTGGTTTAGTTGATTTATTATGACTTCAATCAACTATTGAAACCTTTGATTTTGATAATAAATGAATCATATTTTGGGGATATCTGAAATATATGTTGTATATATTATGCCAACTGATAATATGTTATGTGCGACAAATGTACTATAGTAATTAAATCTCAAAATATGTTATTTGATCTTGTGTATAAGATCGATTATACTATTTAGCTTCATTAATGTTCTAGTTGAATAATATAAACAACTCGTCTGATGCGACGAATAACCCTTTAAAGAAAATGAGTGAATATCTCAATGTCAAAAGAATAATGGACGCTAATCGTTATGAAAGAAATCGATGTCCTGCAGGACATATCTTATATTACTTGCAAGTAAACATAAAAATACGCTAAAAACATGATCGACCAAATATTTTAATGAATCTAATTTGGATGGTGTTATTCATGAAGAATAACAAGTATATTAAAAGATGAGATTTCACATCTTATTTGGGATCAAAATGATATAATTATTAATGTGTTTTTGTTATAATGCAAAATGGTGATTATCTTGAAATATAATTTGTAGTGATTGTCGATAAAAATAATTGACAAATGACATGTGAAATGTGAGTATACTTTAGCTCAGAGTTTCTAACCCGGCCGGTTATAAGAAAATATTTTCAGTTGTCATGGATGGGTTAATTTGACAGTGATATGCATAGAAAATTCTTTTAGGATTTGAGGTGTCAAATGGATTTAGATTCAAACTCCAAAACTATTATTTCAATAGATAATGCCATTATAAAAATTAAAATGATCATGGTACATACGATAAATTCAGCTTAATACTCTCGAAGAGTTTACTAAAATGGACAGGTTTTTTGAAATATAAATTTACGATAAAATACTTGGAAAAGACTAAATTTTGTCTACGATTATAGATTGAACATTTTCTAGAAGAATATGTGTACATAAGTTATAGTACAAAGAAAATGTACGAAAATACTTTTAGAAGTTGCATCAATTTGTGGTTGTTCAATCATTTGATGCTCAAAGTATCCTTTTCTTCAACTTGAAAGATGAGGAAAATATATTTGGTCTTGAAGTACTATATATAGAAATTTATACGTCATCATCTCTCACAAATTACNTTTGCTTGCATATCATAACATTTCTGCACTGTTTCGTCGAGCCATTGTTCCTTTTTCTAATGTATGCTAAAAGGACAGATCCAAAACCAAATATTAGTAACGAAAAATATATAAACAAAAAGGAAAAAAAAATAATGCTACTTGTAAAACATAATAATTATTATTATTATTTTTGTATATCATAATTAGAGAGAAGAGTATATCCCACCATCAGCAATTTCATTCGCCAAATTTTGTTGAAAAAATGGTATCAAACCAAATTAGATCAATTAAAATTTCTGAAATCATTGAAAAAAATCGCATCATATATTGTTAGTATTAAATTGGGTTCATCATATTTCAGTTTCTCCAGTTTTCTTGCACAATAGGTAAGGAAATTACTGTTTGAAACTGGAATTTGAAATAAATAAGCTGAACACAATAGAGAGAACGTGAGTCACTTAATAGGATGAAATGATAGGTTTACCCTGTGTTTTGGTCTTTATTTAATTGTGGTGAGCGCGAGAGCATGGTGTCAAGCTTTAATATATATCGTTCTCATAAAGATTAAAAATTTATATTCACAATAAGTACTGTAATTAAAATAATATCAAATTTATTTAGAAAATCAAGGCGAGGATTTCGATAAACTAAAATAAATTAAATAATGTCGAATTTCAAGGATGAATTTGGGAACACGATATGAGACATGTTCTAGATGCAAGATTTCACTAAAATTTCATTCATGTAAGTTGTATTAATTGATGATAGCACTTATTCTAATTCATAGGCCAAGAACCCTTAAGTATTATTTATTATGTCTCTTGAGCGCCGAGTAAATTTTATTATTCAAACATCAATATCGAAATCTCTATCAGAAATCAAACATCAAAATAATTTAATCAGGTTCTATGGTTCTCTTTCAAATACTTCGAAGGAAATTTTTTAAAGGTCACAGAAGGTGCCTGACAATCGTATTTTCATATTTGACCACGACCCAGTGACGAGAGTTGCTGACGCCCCACCACCAGGTACTTGGTGTATAAATTGATCAATCGACCAGAGGATGAATGATAGATGATCAATTTCAAGGATCAAATTTCATCCAAAATAATATATGATGAGAAAATGATTTATGATGTTGTATGCTAAAATGATTTACGTTGAGGAAGCTGATCGATAATACGTGTTTAAATGATTTACAAAATTGATATATGCTTACGATTTTTTACGCCAGCTTATTTTATAAAAAATTTATTTTAAAGCCGCTTATGCCTGTATATGTATTATTTTTTTTTATGTATGGTTAGAACGTGATTAGTCATTAGACTCACTAGGTTTGAATGGTTGCGAGGGAGGATAATGTTGAGGGAGGAACTGACGCTTGAGTGGATCGGGCTCGACATTACACTCTCGAGAAACAAATATTTATTTCCCGCATTAGTTTAGTATTTAAAGTTTAAGAAAATTTTGAGGACTATTTTATGGAAATTTTATGTTTGATTTTGAAGCTTAAATTGTTGGATTATTTTAAGTCGACTTATGNAGGGGAGCAGTCAAAGTTGTACTCTTTTTCCTGGTTTATTATTTTTTCCACTTGACTTTTCATGACAAGGTTTTTAATGAGTCAATTAACAATTAGCAAGAGATATTGTATTCTTTTTATTCACTATGATTTTGTCCCACAATTTTTTTCCTAGCAAGGTTTTAACGAGGCACATCTATTGTCAGGAAGACATGCAAAGAAAGTATCTATTGATGTACTCTTTTTTTTGTTAGGATTTTTTCCAATGGATTTTACTGACAAGGTTTTAACGAGGCAGCATTGAGTCCCGATGAAGTTTCTAATAATCTTTAGTTAGATTTATAATCAAGATAAATATGACAATATAATATCTGTAAATATTTGTATGTTGTAATATTCTCCTTTAAATATGGTGATTCTGTTTAATGAAAATTGCATCTGAGTATTGACTCATTATCTCTTTTCTTTTATGAATTCTCTCTACTCATCTCTATTTCTTTTATGGCTTATAATGACTTGGATGTTTTTGAGGATTCAAATTCAATGTTGAGTAATTGAACTCTTGAAACTCAAGGGTATCCAAATATAAGTGACTACAGCCATGTTATTCTCTATTGGGAGATGTGACAAATAAAACCAATGGTTACCTTCAAACACTAATATATATTTTTCATTGATTTGAAAACAAATAAATATCATGAGCTTAAACATGATAATGGAAAAATATACATAATAAATTTTTATATTCAAAAGACGATAATAACAATTTGTATTTTGAATTCCAACAAGTTAGAATGTCTTTCTTGTGCAAATCTTTTAGGCCTCATAACATTTATTTTGCAAAAATTTTCTCATTTTTTGATAACTTAAGGATGTGTCCATAAATAGTGAATTGTGTTCCTAATTAGTTGAATATGTGATGCTAAATTTTTTTGTCTATTTTAAACACACTAATTTAAAATATGACATGTTCACCTAATATGAAAAAAAATATCACCTAGTGATAATTTACGTATTTCAATAAACTCAATAATACTAGAAATATTTATATTAACATTATAAAAAAAAATTTGAAAAAACTTGAGAAGTTAGATCATATTCCTCTAAAACAACAAATATNTGATTAGTCATTAGACTCACTAGGTTTGAATGGTTGCGAGGGAGGATAATGTTGAGGGAGGAACTGACGCTTGAGTGGATCGGGCTCGACATTACACTCTCGAGAAACAAATATTTATTTCCCGCATTAGTTTAGTATTTAAAGTTTAAGAAAATTTTGAGGACTATTTTATGGAAATTTTATGTTTGATTTTGAAGCTTAAATTGTTGGATTATTTTAAGTCGACTTATGTTTTACGATTAACGATTTATGGATTTTTATGTATTTAAGATTTTTAAATATTAGTTTTTATGTTGGATGGTTTTGAATTTAGAGGAAAATGTTTATATATAAAAAAAAATTAGTAGAATTTTAAAGTTAAAAAGGAAAGGACGTTTCAATGCCTTTTTTTTTGTAATGATCATGGATNAAGTTGAGAAATATTTTGTATCATGTGTCTTTGGTTAAACATATACATGCAAGTAATATTTTTTTTAATGTTCCAAGAATTATTAATCAAATGATATGTAATACTTATATATGAATAATTTTGACAACGACCACGCCAAATATCAGAACACAAAGAAATTTATTATTTAAACTAGAAATTTTTTTAATTTATTTTTTTTTCGAACAACTAATTTTTTAAGTGTGTGTTTGATATTATTTCTTGGGATACATCTAATAGAAGGATTTGCACATGTAGAAAGCCAATTTTCAAAATATAATTTATAATAAAACTAAAATAAACTTGTTCAACCGCACAAAATTTAGAAATTTCTTCTCTAAATTAGCTTCGTCAAATTTAAAAAGTTGAGAATCGTTACCCGATTGAGAAGAGAAGTCTATAATTTGAGTTTTAGAACGATCAATATCAATTTACAATGGATGACTTTTCTTCACGTATCGCGTTAAAGTTCCATAACCAACTCCTTGTTGAAATTTGTAAGTTTTCGAACAATATTTTAATTTTGCTTGCATATCATAAGAGGGAAGCGTCATCTTTTCTAAATGTTTGATAAATATATCGGATGTCGGGCGAGGCTCGAGTTTTACTTTAGGCGCTATCGGATTGCCCATCTTTCTTTACTTTGATTATGACATGTTTGTTGAGGCACTTGTTCATGTTCTTGATATTTCTCATCGGAAAAATCAAGATCATAGCCATTTATAGTGAATGAAGGAAAATCGCGACGCTCGAACTCAGGCGGCATGATACGGCCCTTTCACTTTTCTTTGTCACCCGTACGACTTGATCCAACTTCGGTCATTTGTACAATATGAAATTGAAGTAATTATGAAAAAAATCAAATATATAGATTAAGAATCAATTTTGATAATTCAAAGAAGAACCAAATTTGCGGAGGTGTAAACATATAGGACGAAAAACAATTTTTCCTTCAATATATTAATTAAGAAGTTCCATTCTCTATATAATTTATGTTATACATAATGGTGAAGATACACGTATTAACTATATAATTAAAATTTTATCGAAATATTCGATTTATGTACAATCCATATGCATATATCTAAGAAATATCCGATAGACGTCAAAAGCCTCTTTACTTGATATCATGGCTTCTCCCATCTACATGAGAGGTGTTAGGTTGTTGTATTTAAAAAATAAAAAAGAAAGAAATATCCGATATATTTATGACATTTTAGGGACAAATTTATATTTTAATTTTCATTACTGGAATTGAATTCATCATTTTTCTAAGATTTTTAAGTGTTGCGTTGGCTTATAAAATTTGGTGAATTAAATTGCATTTATTAAGGCAGTTAGATTATAAATGTATTTTTAAAAATATTGCTAGAAGATTTTGTCAATAAAACTAAAGTTATATTTACAGAACAAACTCGAAAAAAAAAAACTGAAAAATATTTCTAGAAATAGAAAATTCATAATTAATGAATTTAAACATCTATCGTCTCTGAGGAATAAACAAGTCAAATAGAAATTATTTCGAATTTTCATTTATAGTGAAAAACAAGAATTTACAGAAAATGAAAAACACAAAATTTGAAGACTTAAATAAACAAATTTTCCCAAAAAATCAAGAAGACTCACGAGTCTTGTTCGTTGCTCATTTGTGATAATTGGATAATAAAATATTTGGAATCAATTGTTCATTTACTTTTTCCAAACAATTTATGTTATGAAACAAAGTAATCAAAAGTTTACTATATTATTGAACTTGAGAAAATTGAGAAAGACAATTGGGAGAAGTAGGCGAGCAGTTAAAGGAACCGAGCTGACAATTGAGAAAGAAAGCTGGGAGAAGTATTTAGGAACAAGACACAAACATCACAGACCAACACTCAAACATCAACTACCTAATAAAAAACAAACATATGCGATTTCAGTCTTAAATTTCAGTTTCAATACGTAAATTTCTAGTTTTCACATGGTCAGCTTCAAGTTGATTCAGATTCTGGGAGAGATTCGAGCACGCAGCGGATTCTTCATGACGGTGGTGAATTCTTGTTTCTCGGTCAGATCTACTTCGTCACCTTCGACAGGAATCCACTCGAATTTCCAAATCAGATTGGCCACAAAATATTCCAAATGCAGGAGTGCCAATGTAAGGCCTGGACAGATCCTCCTTCCGGCACCAAATGGCATCATCTTGATCTCTCTGCTCCCGGTTATGTCGAAAGCCTCTCCGGAACTTGTGGGCAAGAACCTCTCCGGCTTGAATTCCATCGGATCCTCCCATACCTTCGGGTCCAAACCCATATCAGCCACCATAAAATTAACTGTGGCCTCACGAGGGATCAAGTAACCATCCAATTCGATGTCCTCTGTCACCCTGTGCGGCAAGAGGAAATGAGCCGGTGGGTGTCGCCGCAAGGCTTCTAATACTACAGCTTTCAGGTATGGCATTTTCTGTGCATCCTCTTCCTCAATCATTTCCCGCTGGCTGCCTTTTGGTGATCCCACGACGCTGACTATCTCGTCGTAAAGCTTGGCTTGGATGTGGGGGTATTTGACAAGATTAGCCATTGTCCATTGCAGCGCCGCGTATGTGGTATCCGTGCCCGCGTTGAGAAATTCGCTGCACAGGCTCACCATTTCAAATTCATCCAGTTTCCTGTTTTCTTCGGGAAGCTGCAAACCAACCAATGTGTCCACATATGCTGTCACTGCTTCATCATCTTCTTGATGATTAGAGATCCTCTGTTGTTTGGCTTGGATGCGGGACCTAATGAGAGGGATCAGCACGTGCTCCTGTTCTAGACGCACTTGAAGGAGTTCTTTCCAGCGATTGCGGAACAGAATTTTCCCCAATCGAGGCCAAACGTTGAGGATCTGGAATCGTCTCAGACTAAGAAGGAATCCACGTTGAGCAGATTCAAGTTCCTTGATTTGGGTCTCGTGGAGCTTGTCTCCAAAGCACATGAGCGCCAGTAGACAGAACATGGCGTACTGGAAATGATCGATCAGTGTGACATAAGACTCCGATTTTGATGCATCAACTAGGCGATTGATCAGAACTGAAAGAACCCATTGGCGGGACCTTGAGTAGGATCTGATCCGAGCGGGATGGAGGATCTCGTGCATTAGGTTGCGGCGGAGAAGGCGCCACGTGGGGCCGTAAGGGGCCGTGTTAATCACTATCCGGGTTCTGTTCAGAATCTTGCTGGTGGCAGGGGGAGATGGCCGGTCGGAGAAGACGGCACCATGATGTATGAGGGCACGGTGGGCCAGGGAGTGGCTTCCGACGAATATGAGCTTCCGAGGGCCGATAGTGATAGTCATGAGGGGGCCATATCGAGTCTTGATGCGGCGGAGGACGGATTCCAACTCCGAAATAGGGTGGCGCAGCCACATTAAATTGCCAACCAGAGGCAAACCAAGCGGTCCCGGCGGCAAGTTTTTCTTGAAGAGATTGAAGAAGCAGCTGACAATGGCTGAGATACAGAGAGAAACGATGACTATGAACCAGACCTCCATGTTCAATCCAAGTTCTGAATTTTTTTGGGGATTGTGCAAAGAGATATATAAGCGTCGGGTTTCAGAGGATTTTTCCTTCTAGATACTGGTTCACAGCGTGGGCCTCATTTTAGCCAAATGTCTTTTGGATTCTGGCTTATGGTTCCATCGCAAGTTCGGATGACGTAGTCAGTGACGTATGCATCTAATTATTGTTGGGTGAAATTGGATATATTAAATTTCATTTTTCTACAACAAGTTTTACAAAATATTATTAAATATAAGCTTTTGGTTTTTTTAATATTAACCTTAAATAAAATTATTAGACTAAATTTAAGTTGATTTGAGTTAACAAATTAATGTGTACAAATATAGAGAAACTCGATCAAAAACCAAATAATAGAATTTCGCTCAAAGTCAAGTAAATGACAGTGAATTATCTAATAATTGTTCCTGTTAGAAGAGCGATCGAACCGTGATGCTTGAGCTGGTGTGCGGTTTAAGAGATTTGAGTTGCACAATTTATCACCAGCTATAGCTTTTGGTAAAGCGGTAAGCACTCGGTCCTATTATTGGTATCAGAGCCAAGATCACGGGTTCGATTCTCATTGAGTGCAAGGAGTGCAATTATTGGGAAAGAGGTTGTTGGCTGCAATAATTGTCCCTGCTGAAAGAGCGATGTAACCGTGATGCTTGAGCTGCTGTGCAATTTAAAAGATTTGAGTTGCACTATTACTACCAGCTTTAGCTTTTGGTAAACGGTAAACAGTCGGTCCTACAATAATTTTTATATTTGACATATCTAATTTTAATTTAAACAATCATAACAAAAAAGAAGCAAAATAATGAAAATTTTGTATAAAAAAATTATATTTGATAGAAACGGTGCCACTATGATATTTTAAATTATACATCAATTCATGGTCTACGCTTCGATTTCTCTCCCAGACGTACAATTATTTCATCCCAACAATTATCATAACTTGTTTTTTAAAAATCTAATTTTAATATTTTTATCATAACATTTTTTTAAAATATAATTTTAATAATAATAGTAACATAAACAACAACAACAACAATAATAATAACAATAATTATAAATATTATTTATGATAAAACTAATTATATTTAATTATATTAACAATGTTACTAAAATTTTAGTATATGCAAAATAACTTAATTTCATATTTCTATAGTATAATATATATATATATGCAAAATAACTTAATTGCAAAATATATATATCCGATATTTTTAAAGCGATCTATTACATTATTATATCCGATATTTTTAAATACGACTCTACATATAAGTTACTGAAATAGGGTATGTCATTTGAGTTTATATGCTTTAAGTTTAACTGCCCCGATTTATCCCATAAGCACCAAAATCAAATTTAAAGGCAAACACATGCAATATTTTCGTCTCAATTTTCTAGAAAATTGCCTAAATTTAAAGGAAAACACACAGGGGCGGAGCCATGATTTTAAAATACTTGGGACTGGCTTCATCCCGAGTTAGACACTAATAAGTATGAGTATTCTATTAAAATCGAACCGAACTTTTTAAAATCGAGTTAACCGAATTTTTTTCGACAAATCGAATGAACTTTGCTATGAAAACCGAACAAACCGAACTTTTAGATTTTTTTAAAAAAAAAACAAGTTTTAATTAAAAAAATGCAATATAAAATCAAATCAAATTAAATAAATTTAAATTTTATTTATTAAAACATATATATTGTTAAGTGTGGTTCTATTATACAATAAAATTTTATTAGAAAGTTATAATATTTATATCCTAATAACTTTATTAGAAAATTTGATAATATATTATTATTATTTTTAATAAAAGTTCAATTTGTTTGGTTAACTTAAATTTTATATTAAAATCTGAAACTTAACCAAATCGAACTAACCGATGTTTTAAAAAACTAAAATCGAACTTCCAAATAAACTAGACTGATTTTTAAAATTAATTTACTTGGGTCGATTATTTTTGTTGAAAACGGTATTTTGCTTCTCTCTAGATCGAATGAATTGTATTTGCCCTTATCTTGAATCCAAAACCGATTTTGAATCATTCATGTCAAAGGTCAAAACAAGTTCACATCAACTTTTAAAGCCAACAGTTGAGAAAATTATTGTATAGATTTGGACATTGACAAACTAACAAATAATAAGATGAACATTAATAGGAAGTAAAAAGTTTGGTACATCATCCAAAAAATTATATTCGAAATTCAAATAACTGATAAATCATAGAATAACACGTATATTATGATCTATATCGAAATTATGAAATTTTTTAAAAGTTGTTTACTTTATTTTTCTCAAAATCAATCCTTATAAATATACAATAATTGATACTAAAATTTTAAAATTCTATAAAACTTTTAGTATTAATATAAATTAAATAAAGATTAAATAAAATATATAATAATTTCATATTAACTCCATTTAATATATATGTATGTTAATGTAAAAATAGTCTAAAAAATATATTTAAAACTTAAAACTACTTTTAAAATTTAACTTATATTAAATCTTTCAACCATTTGATCGAAATGCGACAAAAATCATATTTGATTATAGGTATTTGTAGAAGATCGTTTCTAAAAATTCCTCATAGTTAAAAAAAGTCCTTATATTTGCATCAATAAAACATGGCTAAAAAAAATACTAAAATTAAAACAGAGCGAAAAAATTCTCAAAAATTAAAACTACTATTTTTTTTTAAAAAAAAGTCCAAGATTGGCTTTGCCCTGAAAACACATACAAATTAGAAAGGCGTAAGCAATGACGTATGCATTGTTGGGTGGAGGGGTAAATTTCATTTCCTTTTTAAGTGTATTAATGAGGATGTTGATGTCTTAATTATGATATGGATTTTTGATAAAGATTCAATCATAAAAATTATTAGGATAGGGGGAATATTGCAATTTTAGTTTTTTTTTTAATTGAATGGAAAAATAAAAAAGACTAAATATTACAAAGAGAAGTACCAAAATTACTAAAAAAAATTCAAATATATGGATTGACTAAAATTTGACAATTTTAAGGAACCAAATTTGCGGGGTTATAGAGGACGAGAACAATTTTTCCTTCAATATATTAATTAATAAGTTTCGTTCTCTATATAATTTATGTTATACGTAATGGTGAATATACACATATTAACTATATGATTAAAATTTTATAGAAATATTTGATTTATGTACAACCAATAAGCATATCTAAGAAATATCCGATAGACGCCAAAAGCCTATTTGCTTGATGTCATGACTTCTCCCATCTATTTGAGAAGCCGCTGTCTTTAAAAAAAGAAAAAGAAAGAAATACTCGTTAGATTTATGACATTATAGCTCTTTGAAATTATGGTCGTGCTAATACCTGTTTGTGTAACGGTTGTGACCATTCCAGTCTCTGTGTTAATATGCAAATTGTGTCAATATCGATGTGAGATTCTCGTTGAGCTAATGCTCAATATGTTTGAACATTTTAGTCCTTCTATTATATTTTTTTAGCATGCAGACCCTTGTCTCTATCCGTCAACGTTTTCATTTATTTTAATTCTTATTTTTTTTCGTTTAGTATAGGATTCATTGGTGCAATTAAATATAAACAACTGTGGGAAACTTTGATTTGTAGTAGAAAAAAAGAATTTTTGGAAATTAATTGGTAGGATCTTGAACTACTTCAAATTTTCGTTGAGCTAATACCGTTACAAATAGGTTATTAATTCAACATTTTAGTCAATTAATTCTAAAACATGCTCCTATTTTACTGTAAATCAAAGTTTTTCACAATTATTTTGATTTAATTGCATCAATTAATCATATATTGTACNAAAATTATTTCGATTTTTCAAGGTTGATTTATTGGGAAAAACAAGAAATTGCCGAGAATGAAAACACAAAAATTTGAAGGCTTAAAGAAATGAATTTTCCTAAAAAAATCAAGTAGATTCACCAATCTTGTTCGTCACCCATTTTGTGATGAAAATAGCATACTTGGATTATAAAATATTTGGAATCAATTGTTTATTTATTTATTTATTTTTCCAACAATTACGTAAATTAAAGTTATTTATGAAACAAGGTAATCAAAAGTATCAAATTTGAGAGACCGGGCTTGTAGCCCAGTAGTCTCATCCCCTGCGGGAATAGCCGGTTTCCCCGGGTTCGATCCCCCTCCCTGCGGGAGTTGTAATAAAAAAAAAAGTATCAAAATTGATACCGGATTCTATTCAGTCCGTTCCAGATAGTCTGGCTCATGTTAGGGACTGGGAAGACAAGCAAGAGAAAGTGTAAATGAAGAAGAGCCAATGCAGAGCCTGGACAAATCCTCATTCCAGCACCAAATGGCATCGTCTTGATCTCTCTGTATGTAATGCCAAAAATATATAATTTTATTTCAATACACTAAAGATCACATTTTTCTTGTGATATATTAATTCCAACAAAAGGAGCACATATCGAATTGTATCGATTGGTTCGATAAGTGGTGTCAACTCAAAGAATATCACCGAAATACTCAAAATCAACTTGACATCTTGAATCTCTAAGGAAGAAGTTCATGATCTTATTGTCATCATCTAATTGCACATTCCAATAAAAATGTGACTCCTTATTCGACTTATTTATTAAGTGATAAAGTAATGCAGAAGCATCTTCATTCTCGACTTTCATGTGCTTTTTTATGCGACCAAGGTGATCATATATATCTTTTTGAAT
This sequence comes from Primulina huaijiensis, assembly GCF_012295235.1. Classification (NCBI taxonomy): domain Eukaryota; kingdom Viridiplantae; phylum Streptophyta; class Magnoliopsida; order Lamiales; family Gesneriaceae; genus Primulina; species Primulina huaijiensis. The sequence continues at coordinate 2,356,630 of NC_133307.1, forward strand.
AAAGCTTAAATTGGGTGGTCTTGTGCTTCATTTTCCATATAAGATACAACATTAGCCACAGATATCCTAGCATTTACCATAGCCTCAAAGTGGATTTTTTAGCATAAGAAATATTGTGTGATGATCTCAACAAATGTCTTTGATCAACCGAAACCATGTCATGATTATGCTCAATGACAAACCTACCAACCTTGCTTCTCCCCCTTGTTGCATTGTTATTCTGAGTTTAGCTTTACATTTATTTCTACTAGACGGCTTCAAGTAAACACGAACTTTTTCATCAGAGCGTTTTTCATCTTTACTAACTTCACAGGAACACTCAAACTCTTTAGCTTGTAATTCAGTTGTACCAGGAAAGTATCATTGATCACCTTTTTTAACGCTAAAACCTTTAGAATGAGCATAATTACAATATAATAGGTAAACATCTTTCAACAACAAATAGTCTACTCTCCAATTGTTCTACAGTAGAGTTTGTAGATAGTCTACCTTTATCATGTGCTCCTTTTGTTGGAATCAATCAATTCTATGGTATTATGATTATAATATTTAATTATTTTATAATTAAAAGAAAATGCAAGTGAATTACGCGTAATTAATTTTCAGTTGCCAAATCTAAGGACCAAAGGCAATATAGTTTTAAATTCAAATTTAATTTTTTTAGATCAGTTTAAATTCCTGTTTCTCTTCTCTCCAACCTCATGTATGAATTGATTCCTCTTCTTGAAATGGACTCGCTTGCCTTTAATGATTATGTAGACCAATTGGAGGCATCTTTACAGATGTCAATGAGGCAGGTATGACTAAACCCAAGACCCGCTCCATGAAGAAAACTTTGACCCATTACCCGTCCCACCCCGATTAAATATTCTTCGGACCCACCCCACCCCGAATACGAAATGGGACCGGGTAGACCTGCGAGACCCATTAGACCCATATTTTTTAAATAAAAACAGTAATCTTCTTATCGCATGACTGAATTATGAAACAAACAAGCCACTAAATACAACACAGTAGAAAACTAATTCATGTATTCGACAAAACTTAATAATAACAAACAAAGTATTTTCACGACATAATGAATTACATAAAAAAAAAGAGTTACTAGCTCTCCAAAAAAAATTTTGATATCCCCAAAAATAACTCATAACAGAACTTAAACAGATCAATGTTAAATCAACGAGTAAGCAATCTTTCAGACACATTCTTCAGGATCATCTTCCTCTTCATCAAGAATGATAGAACAAGTTGATAAATTACTTGAAGAATTACTTACAAAATTAAAGAGATAAAGTACATTAAAAAAATAAAACTGTAATTTAAAACCGTAAAAAAATGTAATTTAAAGAGAGAAAGTATAATAACAAAATTAAAAAGAAAGTACAATAACAAAATAAAAAATGTGATTTATTTACATTCCACCTCACCTCACAACCATCTTCGCGAGTTCATCAATTTATATCCACATATATGGGGCGGGTATTATAGGACCCACGACTCGCCCCATACCCAGACGGATCTCAAAAATTGGACCCGAGACCCACCCCATGACCCATTTAGTATGCCCAAACTCGCCCCAGACGGGACGGGTTCATTGCGGGTCTGGGTAAAACCCGGACCCATTGACATCCCTAGGCATCTTATGGAGTCGACATTCCTGTAGATACCCGCACCGTTGCCCAGAAAATTTTTCAAGGTTTTGTTTTCCTCTGTCTCATATTATTAAGTTTTTTGGTTGCATTCGCTTGATGAAAATATAAAGTTGTAATAATTCTAGTTTTCTTTCCTTGGTTAAGTCCATGGAGAAATATCTTTCGACGGTAGAGGGGTCTCCTGAGGCATGCCTCTCTCAAGTTGGTGGAGAACCTTGTTTTGGATGTTGAAGAAATTATGCTAGACCGGGATGCATACTATTTAGACCGTGCATTTGTGGAACTGTTGAGAGATTTGAACAACCAACAAAGTTTTTATCTTGTTCATGTAGAAACAATTTTAGTTCATTCTTTGTTCAGTATTTGTGCTTAATTTGGATGATATTCATCCAATGTTTTGACTCTATGTCAAGTGCGGATAGAATACAATGGCTTAGAAGAAAAGTGGAAGGAGTTTGTGCATAAGTGGTTGCCTCCATCCAATCATGAAATAGAAAATAGGGTTGGACTTTTGATCCAGTTAGGCGCCATGGTTTTTGCCTTAACTTCACAAGAACACAAAAGGGTAGATGAGATAGATCATATTTCTTTGGAAGCTAGTCGAATTCAAAACATCATAGATCAACTTGGGAGGACATTACAAGATGACTAAAGACAAAATTTGATAGTTTGTCGAGTATGATCACAAAGGTTTGGTTAGCCTTCCCCATCGCATGAACTTAAAGATATTATTATGTCTTATCTAATTTTATGATGTTTGTGACATATGCTTTCATTATTGCTTAAAAATTCTCATGAATTTGCTCTCTTGAATTTTAGTTGGCAAGCTCCTCGATGAGAATTCCACCTTCCCATCTCTCTAAGCTAATTAATCTACCACCTGAAAGGGCCGGAACTCTGTTTTTTGGCACTTTGATTCGACTGGATCATATTTTCAGCTTTATAATAGATGCCATATCAAATAAAAAGCCAGCCGGATGCCCATTAGCATTATTTCTACTTCTTGGGCACAGTGGGCATGGTAGTACTGAGCTTGCTAGAGCTCTTGCCAAGAATCTATTTAATCACGAAGATATGCTTGTTTTATGCGACATGCCTGATTATCAAGATGTAGACTCTGGACGACAATTTCACGATGATCTCTGTGGGTTAGTCTAGAACCACTGGTTTAATTTTCTTGTTTTTTCTTCCTTTTGAATTTCCCCCTTGACTGTATTCTTTCTAGATTTAAGTTTTGTTTTTTTGAAGCTTGGGAAGCTCGTTGATATCTCAAAGAGAAAGGCATATGACAACCTCATGTTTGTGAATATCGAGAAAGCCTCTCCCTCTGTTTTGGAGAGGATTGTTTCAATTGCAGGGGACATTCAAGAACCGAGAAAGAATGCTTTTCGATCTCACTTCTGTCTTGGTAATCATGAAGTCCAATGCTAGGAATGATGTGTTCCTAAGGCCTTCTTGTTCCATGGATAATGTTTGGAAAGTTAAACAAATAATATCTGGGTATCAGCAGCTGCATGTAGGGCATAAATATCAATGCTACGACATGTCTTTTTCGGAAAAAGTATCACTTGCTCTCTTGTGGACTTTATGGCTCTTATGGACTACACCTTGTCATGTCTTATTTTCTTTGAAAGAGAAGCATAATAAATAAAGCTTAAAGAGAGAGCATATTGATACCTTTTCCAAAAAAGGCATATAGTAGCATTGATGTTTACGCTCTACCTGCAGCTGCTGATGCCCAGATATTATTTGTTTAACTTTCCAAACATTATCCAGGCAACATCAAGACCTTAGGAACACATCATTCCCAGCATTGATTTCATGAATATCAAGACAGCAGTGAGATCGAAAAGCATTCCATCACAATTCTTGAATATCCCCTCATGCAGAATTGAAACAGTCATCTCTAAAACGGAGGGAGAAGCTTTCTCGATATTCGCAAAAATGAGGATGCCATATGCCTTCTTCTTTGAAATGTCAATGAGCTTCCCAAGCAATGTGTCCCTTCAGGAGAAAAAAAATTCAGGCTAGAGAAAAAAAAATTCAGGCTAAAACGAACACAGTCAAAGGGGAAAGAAAAAAGAAAATCAAAACAGTGAGTTCGGACTAACCCACAGAGATCATCCCTAAAACGTGGCCCTGAGTTTGCATCATGATAATCAGACATGACGCATAAAACAAGCATATCTTCGTGATCAAATAGCTGCTTGGCAAGAGCTCTAGCAAGATCAGTCTTGCCACGTCCACGGCATCCAAGAAGTAGAAATGATCCTAATGGACATCCAGAAGGCTTTTTCTTTGATATTGTTTCCACGATAAAGGAGATAATATGATCCAATCCAATCGAAGTGCCAAAAAACGGAGTTTTGACACCTTCAGGTGTAAGATTTAGTTGCCTAGAGAGATGTGAAGGGGGAATTCGCATTGACGAGCTTGCCAAGTAAAACTCAAGAGAGGAAATTCATTAGAAAATTTTAAAGCAATAACGAGAGCACCTGTCACGATAATCATAAATGTAGACAAGACAGTAATATCTTTTAAGTTCATGCTTATGGGTGGGAATAAACGCGATAAAATGAGATGATCGAGCAGGTTAACCAAACCTCTACGATCATATTTGGACTAACTACAAAATTTTGCCAGTAGTCAACGTGAAATGTCCTCCCGAGTTGATCTATAATGGCATGAATTCGACTAGGTTCCGAAGACATATGGTGTATATTATCTACCCTTTCACGTTCTTGTGAAGTTAAGGCGACGACCATGGGGCCTAACTGGGACAAGAGGTCAACCCTATTATCTATTTCACAGAACGACTTTACCGAACTAGGCAACCACTTCTGCACAAACTTCTTCCACTTTTCTTCCAAGATATTGTATTCTTTCCGTACCTGACATAGAGGTAAACCATGGGATGAATATTATCCAAAGAACATATACTGAACAGAGAAAGAACTAAAATTGTTTCTACATGAACAAGATAAAAACTTCGTTGGCTGTTCACATCTCTCTCCCATTCTTTCAGTTCCACAAATGCACGATCTAAACAGAATTCATCCTCATCTAGCATAATTTCTTCAATATCTAAGTCAAGGTTCCTCACCAACTTGATAAAGGCATGCCTCAAGAGGCCCAAAGCCCCTTCAGCCACCGAAATATCTTCTCCATAGACTTCAGCAAATAAAGAGAAATGGAATTATTACAAATTTATAATGGCAACAACAATGTAGACACAACAAGCAACTTCGCAAATGTTTAAGGAAACATGAATGGTTTGAATTCCAAACAGCAAAAGTCAAGATAGGTATCGCAGTTTCCTTAAGTTTGCATTAAATCTTTGGCCATGGAAGAAGATTCGCTTATTTGGAACTTAAAATAAATTGTTGGAATGAGAGAAGTATTGATTATCACTTTAGGGACAAAATCACACTACTTCATTATTTCCAGAAAATTTAATAATTTTACATATTTGATTTTATGTTATTTACTTATAAACTACCATAAAACAGCATAGCTCCAAAATTTTGTTTATGCCGTGATAATATTTGTAAAAAAATGGATTTCGCAAGCAAATCTATGATACTATATTCATTGTAAAAAAATATTTCTTACAACTCATTAACAAATATCAAAAGTAACTATTTCAAAGTATTACTAGCAATGCTAATATTTCACAAAGAGCAAAAAGATACGAGTTGACATGAATAAGAGGTTTTAGGAATCAAGAAATCCCAATAGCTTGCCTCTAACAAAAAAATGGTATATACCAAGAAATCCTTCACAAGCACGTACTATCCTGCTTTAAGTTTCGTCAGCATCCGCCATAGACACCATGCTGAGCTCATCTTGTGATTATAAAATATCTTTAACATAAGACAAAAAGGCGAGAAATGGAAAAATATTGGGTTGGGATTGCAAACAAATACTTTCTTTTTTATTTTTTTTTATTAAAAAAACAAAGGAATAAATGCTTACTTTTCCAGAGTGAAATAAACTGTGAATCATGATAGAGAACTCCTTTCTTCTCTCCACAGGAAGACCACTCACGGGCAACCGTTCCCCCACATCAAACTGTTGACGTCTAAAAGGAAAGAAAAGCACAATCTCGTCCAGCCGGTTTAGAAACTCAGTCCTAAACCTCAATCCCTGCCAAATTGGCCAAGTCAATTCGATAAGCAAACTAACTCTTACGATCAAATCACATGAATACTAAAAAACAAAATAAAAAAGAATGAGTCGAGAACAAGAATTTTCACCTCTGTAGCATCATCAATTCTATCATCATCAAGAACTCTGAAGAGAGCACTTATCATTTCTCTATTTCCACATCTTGAGACGCATATAACGATCGAATTATGAAAGTAAATATCATCGCCTTTGTTGTCACTCAGAAATCCATGGTCAAGAATCGAGAGAATGTTGCTGAATACAGAAATGTGAGCAATTTCAAAGTCATAAAATACAATAATACTTCTTGACCTCGCTCTCATTGCATCAACAAATAAGTCTCCAGGTTTCCCTTTGCAAGTGCACCTAAAAACAAATATGTCATGGTAAAGAAACGAAGGTAATTCTTATTGTTGGAAGTCATAAATCCCAAATATTTATTGATAGATTAAGTAAGAGCAATACAAACCTGAAAAATGAATCCGGTTCAGTGCAAAGGGGCAGGTCAACCTCAACAACTGAGCTCATTGAACTCTCAGGAGCATAACATTTGGAAAGTCCGGCAGCGAGGTCTTCTCTCCCTGCACGATGTAGACCTAAAAATAAGAACGAATGAGGGCGCTGAAAATGCTCCTTCACAGGAGGCACATCTCTCATGGATTCCAATAGAGCCTGAATTATCTGGGTCGTCTTATTAGATTCCACAAATTTGTAACAAAATTTTGAAAAATTATTCATATAATTGTGCTCAGCCTTCTTCTGAATCCTCATTTGTTGCTGGCACTCTTCTTCCCAATCAGAGAAGTCTAGGTTTCCCTATCCAATCAAGACAAAAACAATTGAAGCATAATTGAAATTTAAAATATTAAAGACGCCAGATTTAAAAATGGAAAAAATATAAAGAAATCAAGGAAACATAAAAAATAAAGAAAGGAAAATACCAGCATTTGCTTGAAGTCAAAAGCTTCTTTGAGCATCTCATCAATAATTCTTACCATTAGCTCAGCATTATATGGTACATCATGGGCGTATATCCCCAGCTTATGTATCATCTTAACATGTCGTTTGTTTCTATAGTGCATCTTTCTCAGATTCATGAGAGTTTTTCTGAATTTTCCATTAAAGTGACCGATGTTTTCAACACGGCAACTAAGCTGAAAGGTACCAACCAGCACATCAACATAAACAACGCTCAAGCCCTCTATTCCATCTCCCCAAGATTTTTGCAACTCAGGTCCTATTTTTGTCTCAAGCCACTCCTTAGCGGCATGTCCACCATTCTGAGACACAAATATAACTGACATTTATTTGATTATAAAAAAATGAGAGAGAAGAGAAAAACATTAAGTGAAGAGTGATATAAATCCTAGATAAAGATGCAAATTCCTTTCATCATTGCAGACACTAAAGAAAAGTGTATTAGAATCAACATCATTCAAACCAACTGGACATAAGTTTTACTCAATGACAACATATCTTCGCACACCGGGTCAGCCATTTCATACCAGAAAGACTCACATATCCTGCACACCATTTAGACAAATAACTTGCCTGAAAACACCTTTAAATGTTATTAACGGCTCCGAAGTACACACCCAACTGATCTGCGCTAACAGTGCAATTGGCAAAACTTTGGGCTTTTGAAAAAGGTAGAATTTGTAGAGGCTTTTCAATGTAGGGCAGATTTCCTGATGGATATACTTAAGACACTGTATCGTTTTGTAATAATTTTAGATCATAGAATGGCAATCTGAATAGTGTGGCCTCGAGATCCCAAACCTTATTTCTTGTTCCCCTAGGCCAAACATGTTCAGATCTTCAACACTCTTATCAACAAATCACTAAGCAGATGACATGTTAAAACGAATCAAATGGACGATTACAGTTTTAAAAAGTTTCGCATACCCGTTGACTCTTTATTGTTAAGGTGTATCACATCTAACAGCAAGAATGAGATATCAGACACATTCCTTCAGGAAGGTCGCGCTGATGATGCGCAAAAGGTCGTCGCAAAACTTTTCTATGTTAAGCCTAAAATAAGTCATCCCCTGGAGAAAATTGCTATTTTGCTACCAAACAGGAAGCAAGTGATATGGTCCCAAATAATCAAGAGCCCAATAAAGAAAGTAATATGTATTCTGTTATGATATCATTTTTTTACTACCATTGGCTAGGGATTAGAGAGAATTTGTGCATAGTCAACTCTGGGAATTCTTTGTTTTTCCGATTAAATCTCATTAATACACATATTTTACAGTCTTCAATTGATATAATTGTGTTGTTAAATTGTTCAAAGTCAGTTGAACCTATCAGCTAGGCTCAAACGTTTGACGCCTTTGAATTCCAGAAAACATTCAAGAAACCGTAGAAGAACAATTGGCCTTCAAGAAAACATTCAAGAAACCGTCAAAGAACAATTGGCCTTCACCACTTCAAGCGCAAATATTTCATTAGATTGTCAACGTATCAATATCTATAGTTATTACCGTCAATAATGATTCAGAATCACTTGAAAAACGAAAGTGCTTCGGGATTTTGGTCACATGATAGAGCACATAGATAGTTTAATTTAAGCTTAATTTTTAATAAGACCAACAACAAGAGATAAACTAACATTTCCAAGAGCTATAAATTGTATTCAAGAACTATACAAAGCTATTCCAGTTCTAATGTAACGGGCTGAAAGAAATCATTGGCACTAGAACAATTAGTTTAAAGGCCTCAACACAAGATACGCAAAGCATAAACCCAAAGCACGCAGACAAAACATGATTTAATCTCTCGCCCCACAAACAAGCTAAAACGAGGAATTAATGCAATCAAATTGGTCAAATACCTAAATGCACTTGAATAACTGAATAAAAGGGAAAATAATAAGCAAAAGTAAAAAGAAAAATATTAAAAAAAACACCCTTCTAAATACTAACATCTACAAGAAAATCAGACCTTACACATGAACATGGCTTGCTATGTGTGCCATACTAATCTAAGCTAGCAGTATATGAACAAAAACTAATGAAAATAAGACAAGGCAAGGCGTAAGAACTCACGTCCATGAGAGCTCCAATGTCCAAGAGCAATGCAGCTTGTGATAGATAAACCATAACTTTCTTCCGCATTGGGCTCAACATTTCTGGAATTAATTTCCTCAGTTGTATCCTTGCAATTTCAGAATATTGTAGAGGAGATGGATGCGGCAAAACAAGCACCTCGTCTAGATGGTCAAGGAATTCAGAATTGAAATTCTTCGATGTCTTCGCCAGAGGAAGCAAAACCGTTTCTTAAGTTTAGGTACAAAAGCCTAGAAGATTTTTCCTCTATTTAGAACCAAAGCAGATAATTTGAAAGAGAAGCATAATAAATAAAGCTTAAAGAGAAAGCATAGTGATACCTTTTCCAAAAAAGGCATATAGTAACATTGATGTTTACGCTCTACCAGCAACTGCTGATGCCCAGATATTATTTGTTTAACTTTCCAAACATTATCCAGGCAACATCAAGGCCTTAGGAACACATCATTTCCAGCATTGGGTTTCATGAGTACCAAGACAGCAGTGAGATCGAAAAGCATTCCCTCACGGTTCTTGAATATCCCCTCATGCAGAATTGAAACAATCATCTCTAAAACGGAGGGAGAGGCTTTCTCGATATTCGCAAAAATGAGGATGCCGTATGCCTTTTTCTTTGAAATGTCAACGAGCTTCCCAAGCAATGCGTCCCTTCAGGAGAAAAAAACATTCAGGCTAGAACGAACATAGTTAAGAGGGGAAAGAAAAAAGAAAATCAAAACAGTGAGTTCGGACTAACCCACAGAGATCATCACGAAAACGTGGCCCCGAGTTTGCATCATGATAATCAGACATGTCGCATAAAACAAGCAAATCTTCGTGATCAAATAGCTGCTTGGCAAGAGCTCTAGCAAGCTCAGTCCTACCACGCCCACGGCACCCAACAAGTAGAAATGATCCTAATGGGCATCTAGAAGGCTTTTTCTTTGATATGGTTTCCACGATAAAGGAGATAATATGATCCAATCCAATCGAAGTGCAAAAAAACAGAGTTTTGGCACCTTCAGGGGTCAGATTCAGCTTCCAAGAGAGATGTGAAAAAGGAATTATTACTAACGAGCTTGCCAACTAAAACTCGAGAGAGGAAATTCATTAGAAAATTTTAAAGCAACAACGAGAGCACGTGTCCCAATAATCATAAACTTAGATAAGACAGTAATATTTTTAAGTTCAAGCTTATGGGTGGGAAAACTCGATAAAATGAGATGATCTAGAAGGTTAACCAAACCTCTACGATCATATTTGGACTAACTACAAATTTTTGCCAGTAGTCAACATGAAACGTCCTCCTGAGTTGATCTATAATGGTATGAATTCGACTAGCTTCCGAAGAGATATGGTCTTTATTATCTACGCTTTCACGTTCTTTCGGAGTTAAGGCGACGACCATGGGGCCTAACTGGGACAAGAGGCCAGCCCTATCATCTATTTCACAGAATGACTTCACCGAACTAGGCAACCACTTCTGCACAAACTTCTTCCACTTTTCTTCCAAGGTATTGTATTCTTTCCGCACCTGACATAGTGGTAAACCATGGGATGAATATTATCCAAAGCACATATATCGAACAGAGAAGGAACTAAAATTGTTTCTACATAAGCAAGATAAAAACTTCGTTGGCTGCTCACATCTCTCCAATTCTTTCAGTTCCACAAATGCACGATCTAAACAGAATTCATCCTCGTCTAGCATAATTTTTTCAATATCTAAGTCAAGGTTCGTTACCAACTTGATAGAGGCATGCCTCAAGAGGCCCAGAGCCCCTTCAGCCACCGAAAGATCTTCTCCATAGACTTCAGCAAATAAAGAGAAATGGAATTATTACAAATTTATAATGGCAACAACAATGTAGACACAACAAGACACTTCGCAAATGTTTAAGGAAACGTGAATGGTTTGAATTCCAAACAGCAAAAGTCAAGATAGGTCTCGCAGTTTCCTTAAGTTTGCATTAAATCTTTGGCCATGGAAGAAGATTCGCTTATTTGGAACTTAAAATAAATTGTTGGAATGAGAGAAATATTGAGGCTTGCTTTACTTATGTTGTAAAAGACATTTTATCATTTTCAAAAGCAACACTAACTACTGTCCCATTTTCGTTTCATCTTCTGAAAATTTGTTTTCAATCTCCAACCAGTATCATTACTTTTAATTTAACTTTCCACCCATCCCAAAAATATTCAATTAATAATTATATTCAAACACAATACGATATGCTATAAAAATGATAAATACTCATTAAAAAGTCAATGAATAGATTAAAAAAAACTTACTCGAAATCTCTAATAACTAATTTTTTCTGAAACCAACCTTCCGAATAATAGTAGGAAAAATTACTAGATAGCCAAGCAGATCGCTGAGACATGGACCATTGAAGAAATATTTTCATAAAGAGGGATCGGGAATCATAAGCAACAACCGTAGTGTTTGGACATATTTAAACTACATATGATACTCAAAGAATGCGATTCAGGGAAAATACAGTACGAAATTAAATAAGATTATATATATAGAGGCAAAGGGATACAAAACCTTGAAAATTTTTCTGAGCAACAGCACGGCTATCGGCAGGAATGTGAACTCCACAAGATACCTCCAATTGGTTTACAGCATCATTAAAGGCGAGCGAGTCCATTTCAGGAAGAGGCGCTGAGAAATGGATACGATTAGGGTTCGATCGAGGAGCATACAAAACAAATTGGTTTTAGAAACTTCAATATATATGGTAAATTTTTGTACGTATATTTTAATGGAGAAAGAAATATTTTCTTAAATTATCTCTTTCATTTTTATTAAAAACAATCAATTCAAATATTATTTTTTATTTTTTTCTTTTAAATATGTTTTTCTTTTTATTTGAACTTTTAAAAAATATATTTTTATTGATAACAATAGTTTAAAATCAAAAAATATATATGTCTTACGATATAGATATTCGATAAGGATTTAATCATAAAAAATATTAAGATAGGAGAATATTACAATTTTATTATTTTATTTACGTGTGATGCTTATATATGTAATGTTATATATGTTTTTTAAAAATAAAAAGAATAAATATTGCAAAGAGAAATACCAAAATTACTATAAAAAAATCACTCAATTTTGACAATTTAAGGAAACAAACAATTTTTCCTTCAATATGTCAATTAATAAGTTTCATTCTCTGTATAATTTATGTAGTTTCATTCTCTGTATAATTTATGTTATACGTAATGGTGAACATACTGAAATTTTATAAAAATATTCGATTTATGTACAACCAACATTCATATCTAAGAAATATCTGATAGACGCCAAACACCTCTTTGCTTGATATCACGTGTTCTCCTAACTAGATGAGAAGCAGTTGTATATATATA
>NC_133307.1:2379836-2381409 GCF_012295235.1 Primulina huaijiensis
CCGATAGATTTATGACATTTTAGGAGATAATGGCATGAAATAGCTCTGTGAAATTCTCATCGAGCTAATATCTCAATGTGTAACACAGTAATAGCATTTCAGTTTCTATGTTAATACGCAAATTGTGCCAATAGCCATATGAAGATTCTAGTTTACTAATATCTAATTTGTTTGAACATTTTAGTACATCTGTTATATTTTTTTAGCATGCAGACCCTGTTATATTTTTTTAAGCATGAAGATCATTGTTTCTATGAGAAAATTACGTCAAATATTCGTTAACGTTTTTTTTCGTTTATTTCATTCTTTTTTTCATTTAATATATGATTCATCGGTGGAATTAAATATAAACATTTGTGAGAAACTTTGATTTTTAGTAGAAAAATAGAATTTTTGAAAATTAATTGGTAGGATCTTGAACAACTTCAAATTCTCGTGAGCTAATACCGTTACAAATGGGTTATTAGTTCAACATTTTAGTCAATTAATTCTGAAAAAAACTCATATTTTACTATAAATCAAAGTTTCTCATAATTATTTCGATTTAATTGCATCAATTAATGAAATATTTAACATGAAAAACACGAAAAAACGTGGATGGTTATTTGGGATTTGTTAAGCGTTGTGTTGGCTTATATAATTAGATGAATTAATTTTCATTTATCAAGGCGGTTAAATTATAAATGCATTTTTAAGAATATTGCTATAAGCGTACATTAATTAAACTATATTTATATTTACAGAACAAACTCTCAAAAATAATATAAAAAAATCGGAAAATATTTTTAGAAATATAAATTTGTAATTAAAGAATTTAAATATGTTATCGATCCTGAGGAATAAACAAGTCAAATCGAAATTATTTCAATTTTTCAAGGTTGATTTATTACGAAAAACAAGAAATTGTCAAGAATGAAAACACAAAATTCGAAGGCTTTTAAAGGAACGAATTTTCCCAAAAAAATCAAGTAGAGTCACCAATCTTGCTCGTTGGCCCATCTGTAATGAAAATAGTATTAGACTAACATATCTTACTCAATATTTGTTAAATCTTGTCATTTCATTACAATCTTCTCATTCAGGATAGTTAGAGCAATTAGAATATTTATTGTATATTCTTGTAATCTTTTCAATTAGGTAGTTAACTATTTTAGAATTATATAGATGTATATCGAAACATCAGCTATTTATTTTGCTTAAAAAGTACTAATTTTTTCCTTCCTAAAACCCTCTAAGAATCGGTCACAAATATATAAAAATATTTTTGCACCATTTTTAAATAAAACAACCAACTAATATTTGAAAATCAAAGGGAATAGTCAAACATGAAATCGTCAAACGTTTTAGCAAACCTAAAAAGCAATAAATTTGAAAAGTATAGCTCATACTAAAATCTCTCAAAAATCTCTCAACAACATAAATAAATAGTCGTAAAATCTTTAATATAAACTTAAACATAAATGCGGAAAAGTAGAAGCGTTGGTTTCCTCGGGTCATGTGAACATTCAGTCCAGTCAGATCAAGCATAAAGACCTCCACTACCCTCAACATCATACTCACCTGCATCAATCAC
>NC_133307.1:2381509-2407854 GCF_012295235.1 Primulina huaijiensis
TGGTCAAATGGTTTGAAAAAAATACTACAACTAGACAACTCAATTTTTCGAGAAACAAACATAATCCGTGAGTTTCATTTCAGTTATTCTATCTTTCAGTCAGTTTACTTCCGCAACTGTTTTTCAGTTAAACTGATTGTTATCGACAGACGAGATACCGAGTATCAGTTCGTCACTGAATTGAACTCAATTTTTCGAGAAACAAACATAATCCGTGAGTGTTTATTCAACCCCATTCTAAACACTTCTCATATCATAACCGATCCTTTCAGAAATATCATACTATTGCAGGAAACCATAAGCAATATTTATAATTTTAATTTTAGTGCATTAATATTATTCCACTCAATATTGTATGTATATACATAAACAACAAATTATACATACATATAACAAAATAAAAATTTTATGCACTAATTAAATTATACGTATACTATAGAAATGTTTTAATGTGTACAAATTATCCAAATGCTATATATATCCCTAATTATACATATAACTTAATAACACATTAATTATTATTATTATTATTATTTATTTTAAAAAATAATAATAAAGAAATAATGCATAATTGTATGGGTCTCCTTTTCATTCAATGCACTGCACGCCATCTTTTTATCTTTTGAATTCGATTGCAACATTAATCAATTATCAAATTCATCTGAGAACATTTCATTATTGTTGACTGACAGCATGCAATCATGGCAATTGTTTATTATTATAATATTCATTAAAATAATTCTTTTTTAAAAAATATTAAAATAATATAAACTTTGCATTCATTTAATTCTTCTGATGACTTCACGTGATATGTTGGTTTCAAATTGAATGCTTCAAATACGAAGGCATCTCATTATATCGATAATCGTCTTCAATCTATCCGAAATAAAATTTTCAGAAATCGTCTTCAATCTATCCGAAATAAAATTTTCAGAAACTTTCGTTTTGAAAATTTCTTTTCTCAAAAAATTTTGAAAAATCAGAAAACTGAATATTGTCATCTTCAATACTTCAAAGTGCAACAGATAACAAAATTCTCAGGTTAAGTTTCTTAATATCATTTTATCCGATCTTCAACTTAAAATTTTTACGCAAAATTTTCACGATATCCAATTTTCAGAAAATGAAAATGAATATTTTCAAGGCAGAGGTATCATGACTCTGATAAGAAATGTCAGAATTTTTCTTAAAAAGCATGTCTCAACACAATTATAAACATGATACAATTATAAACATGATAAATAATATGCGGAAGCAGATCAAACCTTACTTCTGGCCATTGAGAAATTTGTAAGTTTTTTTATTTTCTTCCGGTTGAAGCCTTCTAAGCACTTCACGCTCTCTATAGATGGTGTATTTTGTTCTTATGAGGTGTGTGCTTAGGGACCTCAATCACCGCTATTTATAGGCATTTCTCATACCATCGATGAGTTTATCAGGAGCCCGAGAGTCAAAAGAAAAGGCGCATGCGCGTCTCAATTTTCTAAAGTTGAGGCAGTGCATGTACCGTTTTTCAAAATTGTAGGCTAGTTGAAAATATTTCCAGAATTGGAACCTATAAATCGCTGTAATTAAAAGAACTGAGGATGATGGGTTGACACGTAAAATTTTCACACAGATTGAGCAGTTCTACTAGAAAAAACATATCTCCTTTGTTTCACAATGAAAAATTTCAAATTTACCATCCAATCAAAGATAACACTGAGTACTACAAATCATCAGTTGAAAATAATTTCAGAAAATGAACCTATAAATTGCAGTGATCGAAATAACAGAGGATGTTGGGTTGACACGTGAAATTTTCGCACAGATTGAGCAGTTCAACGAGAAAAACCATATCTCATTCGTTTCTCACTCAAAAATTTCGAATTTTCAATCCAATTAAAGATAACATTGATTACTACAAATAATCGGTTGACAAACATTTCAGAAAATGAACCTATAAATCGCAGTAATCAAAATAACAGAGGATGTTGGGTTGAGACGTGAAATTTTTGCATTGGTTGAGCAGATTTACGAGAAAAATCATATCTCATTCGTTTCTAACTCAAAAATTTTGAATTTACTATCCAATCGAAGAAAACACTGAGTACTACGAATCATCAGTATCACAATATTTCAGAAAAGGAACCTATAAATCGCAGTAATCAAAATACCAAAAAGTAAAATTTGAAACTTACTGAAATTTCCATATTTTTAGACTCTTCAGAATTTCTTGTCCAAAAACGTCGCTACAAATCATTTTTCATGCAAGACATCACTAACACATATAATATGATTTGAATGATGAGAAAAGAATGGTTTATAAAGTGCTTTTGCGTTAAAAGCGCTCGAAATTCGAATACCGGCGCAAAGGAGAGGAGAGCACGATTGGGAGACGACTTTTCTTCCCTTTCCTCACTATAAATTCTAGTTTTCTACTAGTTTTTGTGCAGCTAGGTCTTGGTTGCTGTAGCTTCTAGGAACCCTAGGTTTTTCTCTCTGTTTTTTTTTTCCCGAAAAATCCCCATCTAGACTCAAGGTTTTGGGTCTTTTAAGCTTAGTACCATTTGGCCTTAATTAATCATCTCAATCCTAGTTATTTAGGCTCATTAAGCCTAATAAAATCTGCATGTAACTTTAAAATATCAGAATTTTTTAATTTATAGTGCAAATTTCCAAAAACATTCCCCTACTTTACCGAAATTCGATTTTAAGATTGAGATAACTATCGGCTTGCAAATAAATACTAAATCTATACAATTTAGAAATTTTATCCTCTAAATAAAATATTTTTGAGCCCTTTAATAATAAGAAGAATAAATTTTAAAAATATTTTATCGCAATCATCCCCGGTCTCCTTCCCTTGGTCAAACATTGGATATTCGCCTGAAAATCCTCACTTTCAATAAAATAACAAAATTTCAAACATAAACATATAGTTACTTCCATATAATATAAATTATTTATTTAGATAATTTATTTAAATTATTTTAGTACATTTAATACTTTTAAGCATGTGGTTTACGTGAGCGGATTTCAGATATTACAAGAATTGAAATTGTTTTTTCGTATCCTCAGTTGCTTTTGATTGGAATTTAGACAAAATTAAATCACGAAACCGACTGGAAGAAAATGACTTCTAAAATCTAAGCACATAAAGCACGAAGCAATACAAAATATGAAGGTGCAGGGGCCCTTGAGATGCATGCTGGTTTTGCTAAAGAAAAACCAAATAAAGGAGGCAAAATGCATAAAATTAATGCATAAAATATCAATTCATTCCATATATATAGTAAAAATTCCTCCAAAATGTCATTGCAAAATCATTCCACATTGTCCAAAAATCTGATCCAAAATCCACCAAAATATCATCACAAAATCTGAACCGAAATATGCTAAAATGTCGTTCAAAATCCACCAACCGTCTTTCACAACATATGCCATCACCAACACTGATAGATCATTATGCATGCTTCTTGCCCTTCTCTATGTCCTTGGTCTTCTTTGTTGCCTCTTTTAACTTCTGATGTAGAATAGTTCAACTGAATAGCCAGCTGAAAGACAGTTCAGCAGAAGACCTTCAGAAGCCCAGCCAGCTGATGAAGAGTTCAACTGATGAAGATCCCAGCTGACCAGTTCGACTGAATCAGTGAAATCAGTCCAGCTGACGAGCCAACTGATTTCAGCTCACCAACTGAAGACCATTTCAGAACATTAATTATGAGCAATCAGTTGCGGAACACGACATTCAACATTATTGGAATCCAGCTGTGCGCAATGGTACAAAAGCTTTTGTCCAGTCAAGGACAATAATAAACGTTGCATCAGAGCTTAAAGACAAACATGTTCCAGAATAGTACAACACAGATCTCAAGGAACAAATTCGAATGCAACTAATACAATAATTGAGTCTCACTGTACGATCAATTTCCCCGCCTATAAATAGAAGATCAAGTGAAGACTCGGGGAGACATGAACACATAGGTAAGAGTGAGTGGAAAAAGAAGTGGGCACGCCTAAAAAGATATATCAGCTTTGAAGAAGCTAGAAGCCCAGTTTTGAGGGAACACTTCAACGTGTTAATCAGTTTAGATTAGAAGCCATTTTTCCTCAGTGTGTAAGAACACCTTCCTGTTGTATTCATTGTTCAGTTCTCACACACACGCACACACACCACCACTCAATTTACAATCTTGAACAAAGACAATAAACCTGTGTATGTAGTCTTTGACACATAGATGTTAAACAAGTGTTGGCTGGAAGGTGCTGCCTTCAGTCTAGACTAGGAGTTCAGTTAGGTAGTAGTGTAAGTCCTAAGCTGTGTAGGATTTGTACAAAGAGTTGTATAAATCTAAGTCCTCTAGTGGATCCTACCCTAGGAGTTAGAAGCGGTGACCTAGGAGCAGTTGAAGTCTCCGAATATCTATAAACACATCTTGTGTAATTAACTGATTAACTGTCATTTTCTAACTGATTTGATCAGCAAGAGTATATGTCAGTTCAGTTTTCACCATAACTGAACTGATGTGTGCTTTAGCTGATTCCCTTATTTCAGTCAATCCGTTTTACACAAGCTTGGATCTTTTAAAACATATGAGTTTCCTTAACGAAAGATTATTTCGAGTGTCTTCCGCTTGGTTTTATGCCAAACTTGATCTAATTCATCGGTGTACACGTTCTTAGAACACGAGCTATTGCAGCTCTTGGAGAATATTGCGTTTGAAGCACCTTTGGGTGCCCAGCACACGATCCTTCATGTTCACACTTCATATAGAGATTGTTTCGGGGTTCAATGTTATGGTTTAGTATAATTAAACAAGGTCAAGTGCAGAGTGTTCTAGAACGTCATAAGCCATTTAATTACTTCGGTAGTGAGTACGATTAGTACGTCTAAGTTATGAATGAAATTGTGTTAGTAGGTGCAGCAGTAGCCCAAGCGAGATCCAACGAATCCCTCAACGCCATGTAAGTATGTTCGACGTGCAAAAGAAAATGTTTATGTTTTTGAGATATGCGAAATGTCTTGTGACCAAATATGAACGGGTTTGGAAGCCGGAGAACATGTCCGAGGACCCCTCCACCCCGGTAAAGCATGACCGAGTTTTGATCAAGATTGAAAAGTGGTAAAGCATGACCAGAGACCAATCGTCCCGGTAAAGCATGACCGGGGATCTTATGTATGTGGCAGTGGACATCCCTGCCAGCCCAGTACCGTGGTTTAGTCTGATCAGGCGCATTATGTTACAGGTCACTTGCTTTGAAACATATCTCTACCCAAAATGATGACGATTATGTATGTTCAAGTAAGTATGTTGCAAGTACGTTTATGAAAATTTTTATGAAATGATGGCATGCCTACGTTTATGCAAGTATGTTCAAAGTTTAAGTATGTACGGTCTACTTTAAAATACATGTGGTTTTATTATGTATTACTTGCTATTCTCAGTTTATACATGTTGAGTCTTTAGACTCACTAGACTTAATTGATGCAGGTGAGGACGAGTATGAGGAGGCAAGAGGTGGGGACCAGTGAGTTGACTCGGACTGCGCGGAGGCTAAATCCGAGGACCGCTTACGTTTTAAGAATTTTATGCATGTTTAATTCAAATACTCTGATTTACATGAGATTACTTTATGATGTTTAAACGAGTACTTTTTGCAAACTTTGTTTGTAATTGTTTTTATTTCAAATATTTTAGACGAGTAATTTATTTTTATCGAAATTTGAAAGATTATTATTTATTTAAGAAAATTTTTTATTTTTCCGCAAATTTTAAGTAGTTCAAAATACGGTACGCTACAATATCTCCCAATGTCTCATGGTGTGACTATCTAAGTCTATGTGTCGTAAGGCTGATTAAGAGATAGAAACCATAAGCCGCATTCCATATGCGTCTGCCATAGAAAGTATTATGTATGATATGATATCTACTCGACCTGATGTTGCATATGCACTGAGTGTTGCAAGTCGATATCAGTCGAATCCTGTTCCACTGCATTGAAAAGTAGTGAAGGACATTCTTAAGTACTTGAGAAGAACTAAGAATTCGTTCTTGGTGTATAGGAGTGGAAAACTAAAATTAGAATGCTACACTGATTCTAGCTTCCAATCAGATATGGATGATTCGAAATCGACCTCTGGATTTGTATTCAAGCCCAATAGTGGTGATGTCTCTTGGAAGAGTTCCAAGCAAGACACCACAACGGATTCAACCACTGGGGCCGAATACATAACTGCATCGGCTGCAGCGAAGGAGAGTGTTTGGATGAGAAATTTCATCCAAGAGTTGGGTGTCATTCGTCAAACAGTTGATCCAGTCTCGGTCTACTATGACAACACCGGTGCTGTTGCGCAAGCAAAAGAACCGAGTCTCATCAGCGATCCAAACATATACTAAGGAAGTTCCACATAATCCGGGAGATTTTGGGAAGAGAAGACATATTGGTAAAGAGAGTCCCCTCCTCAGATAACGTTGCTGATCTACTTACAAAGCCCTTGCTAGGACCATTGTTTGAGAAGCATCGCGAAGCAATGAGATTAAAGTTTATGGGTAGTTGGCTGGCAAATGGGAGATTGTTAGAGTAGATACCCTGCAAGCCAACAGTTGGCTAGAGAATTTATTGACTCAAGTGTAATAAACAATCTTTATTTTAATATAATTTTACTTTTTATGCTTTTATTTTTCTTTATCTGTATATCAATGCAATCTGCATAGATAAAGTCCTTGATTATACTTTAATACGAATGAATCGTAATTTGATGTTGAAACACATTTGTAAACACTGTATAATCTAAAATCGTTCTTAGTCGATTTAGCCGCCTAAAACATGGATAAAGGTCGCTTGAGCTCGAGATTAGCATCTGTGATGTTGTGTACTGCGTATCTTGGTAAGGGCATAGAGATGTTCAAACACGCAGATGGGTAGCCATATGATGATTATACCGAACTACCCTCCCTAGGACTTTTCAAGTGGTTATCATTCATCGAGAGGATAAGTCCGTGGTTATGATTGTACACCATTAGTCCTTACGACACGGGACAACACTGAGGCTCTATATGCTAGGGTTATGCTTTGACTCGTTTACCGAATCCAGGAGGGTCATCAGGTGGCGAGATTGGGTATAGTTGTGACACATGTAGGATCCAGTGCATTGTAGTCGGGAATTCACCGCTCACCTATGGGTGTGGATATCCTAAGTGATCTAACGAAATAATAGTGCATGAAATCTCTGGCTAGAGTATGAGATGTACGTTAGAGAATGAATTATCCAATTGTACATGCAATGCTACTATTTATTCTCAAATATGTGTTACAGAGTTATCGAATACTTATGCAACTCTCGATGAACCAATGGTTGCAGATTCGATATAGATATATGAGATGAAAGGACCGTACTGTACGCTAATCATAACTGACTGGTTCTTGCAGGCACTATCAGTGATACCTAGGGAATCATGGGGCGATGCTACTAGACGCTCTTACCATGATTCGATGGGTTTAATTAGAAATATGATTTCTGACATTCTCATGATCAATTGTTGATACGTAGAATAGGGCAAATTAGGGTGAGCCCGAATAAAAGATTATGTCCTAAATCATAAAGAGTTGTGAACTCACTGCTAGCTGTATCCCGGAACCACCGAGGGTCACATAAGCACTAGATCATTTGTTCTCGTTGAAATAATAAATTCAAGAAGTTGAATTTATATGAAATTACGATATAATAAATTCAAGGAGTTGAATTTATAATAATTAAATTTTGAGAAAAATAATTCAAGGAGTTGAATTTATAGATAGTAAATTCAAGAAGTTGAATTTATGATTTTATAAAATTTGGATAGAATAATTTCAAAGAGTTGAATTTATAAAATTTGGGAATTTAAATTATTAAACTCAAAAGTTGAGTTTATTAAATATTAAATTAAATATAGTGGGAAGTATGTATAATGGGTTTGTAGGAGCACAAGTCCAACATACTAAATAATTAAAGTTCTTAAAAGACTTTGATTAATTAATTAAACTAGTTGGACTAGTCCAATTAATTAATCAAGCTCATTAATGTTAATTATGGAAACTAGGTCATGGCTTGACTATAAAAGATAGTAGAGAGGACACAAACCCTAGCCTCCACCACTTGAAAATTTCTAAAATCCTCCTCCAAAAAGTCCTCTCAAATTCGGCCACCTTGAATAATTTTCAAGGTCTTGAGCCGCCTCTCAATTTCTTTTCCAACATTAAAATCTCTTCTAATTTTCTAGTGCAAGTTAAAAGAATAACAAGTAATCCGGTCGTGGACCTGATTCGAAGATTGAAGAAATGAGATTTGAAGAACGTACGGGGGATTTACAACAAAAGCTACGTTCGCTTATATCGACGTAGTTGGAGCAAAATGAAAATTCACTAAAGGTAAACATTCAAACATCCTATGTATGTTTATTAATCCAAACCAAACGAGTGTACAAATATTTTGATTATCAAAATAAAATAAAAATTTTAAACTTCCGCTGCGTTTTGGATACGAGAAAACACGATAACATCAAAAGTTTTGGTTTTTTTTTACATATTTGAATTAATTAAATTACCAATAATTAATTTTTAAGCCAAAACCTATTCATAGTGTCGCTAACTAAGAAAAACCTCCTAAAGTCATTCAAATTCTTAAACCTGCAGAGAATCTGCATTACAACCATAATTTCATTATGTTGTCCCTAATATAAGGGATTACCTGTCACCGCTATAAGAAGGGTATCCAGCTGTATTTTGTAGTGTATATTGGAATAGATCTTTGGACAACACCTATCAAAATTGAATTGGCAAACGTAGGACTGCTCTGTCCGCAGTAGGATGTCTATGGGTTCTGTTTCCCTGCTGGCAGCCCCAAGAAGGTTTAAAATTTGATATGCTCTTAAAATTTACAATGTGATGCGTGGCTATGAAGCCCTTAAAAGATATTGGTAAAACTGCAGTTTTAGGTTCATTTATTTTCGGTCAAGTACTGGACCAACTTTAAAATTATGGCATGTTGGAAAACTTTGTTTACTTAACTATTCAGCCGAGGGCCATCCTCCGCATTGATATTCTCAATGCTTCTGCTTCACCTAATATTTGCTCTCATTTTCTGTGGGTTTAAGAATCTTGTCAGCCATGATTTTTTGCCACGCTGGTCCCTAATTACTTTATATGGTGGGAGCAAAAATGAATGGGGTTATTACTACAGGGAACCCGTTTGTGATTACATAAGTTTGTTTAAAAGAAAATAAAACATTACAAAGTCATACAGCTGCCCTTGGCTGGAAATGTGGTTGTGTAAGAAGTTTCGCCATTTCTTTTCGGGGCATGAAAGCTTATATGAAACACTTGGATAAAATCTACAAGCCGGGTGATATATCATGGTTTACTCCTGTTGAACTTTTTAAGTTATGTGAGCGAAAGATGGAAATTGGAATGTAACTTTCACTCATTCGATTCACTTATTCGATTGCACAGTTGTCTGAATATGTGGAAAGAAGCCACTGTTAGAATTTTTTTTTCTCAAAATCATGTTTTTACACGTATATAAACATGATAATCAATATGCACTTGACACATATATCTCTAATTCACCATAGGAGAAAATAAAAATACATGAATCATGGCGATAGGTCATCTAAAAACGATTATTATCTTCTATGTATTACAATATATTATATCTCTCAAATAACTTAATGAATAAACCCTATGTTTATTCGAGATCCAACTTTATTGATATTTTTTTTCTCAAGATAACTGAATATGTACATAACTGAATATGAGAAATATCATAACTGAATGTGTTTCATTATCAAAACCAAATGTATATAATATAAATTTATTATGGAATCAAATCCATCAGTAATTACCATATGATCC
Organism: Primulina huaijiensis; assembly: GCF_012295235.1. Taxonomy (NCBI): domain Eukaryota; kingdom Viridiplantae; phylum Streptophyta; class Magnoliopsida; order Lamiales; family Gesneriaceae; genus Primulina; species Primulina huaijiensis. The sequence goes on from NC_133307.1 coordinate 2,391,383, forward strand.
TTTAACATCTGAAATTTGCATGCCTTTAGGTTAAAAGATCACCAATTCAGTGCTAACGTGTTCAATGACCACTTTATTAACACGTTCTCCAACAGTTTAAAATACATTATGTCGATATACTTAATTCGACCACCGCTTTAGTCACAAAGACTATAACTGAATTTCAGTAATATAATCTTAATGGCTTAGATATAGAATCCATAATTCTAAGTCCATAATGAAACTTCTTAAAATACACCACACAATAGTGTTTCAATGACGAATTTTGATTCAATAGTGAAAGTAGCAAATCACTTTCCAAATTGTCAATTCGTCTCACATAAACATGTAAAACTTTAATACCATAAGGCTTCGTTTGGTTCATGTGATGTGATAAGTGAAGATGTATAATCAAAGTGATAAAGAAAAAGAAAGTTGATGATAAATAATATAGGATGATAAAATATATGGCGTTTGGTATGATTTAAAACAATAGATTAATTTTGTGTATTATATTATCATTACCAAAATACCCCTACAATCACTAAAGCCTTATAAAGACCAAATTAATAACATATTTTTACATTAATTGGATAATAGTTAAATATTTACAAACATATTTAATAAAATAATATAAGTTAGATAAATTAAATTGATAAATTCAAAATATTATTAGAAATAGAAATAAGAATAATCTGAAACAAACAATTGTTTAATGATATGAAATAAAATATTTTAAAATAATACTAATAAGTTCATATGAAATATATAACAGGATAAAATAAGCTTTTTAAAACCTTTTAAAAAATGTGTACTTTCTTATTATTAAACCTTTTTAAAAATGTGTACATTTTGTTACATATTGTCAAATAAAATATCTATTTTTTAAGCTTAAAAAATCTCTATTTTTAGTATTTTGAAAACCCATTTTATTTTGAAATTAATTTATCATTTTTTTCTTTAAACCTTAATTTCACATTTTATCTCAAAAAGTAACGAGTTGTTGAAAAACTGTAAACAATTACGTGAGGGTATAATGGTAATAAATTATTCTAATCATAAACATGCACAAAGAATCACACCTCTAGAGAGTGAGAAAGCATCACACACTTTGTCAGTACAGTGCGGGCCCAAATGAGGGCCAATAGGATGATTCAGAACATACAATATTCCAACCAAACGCAGGATGATAGATTGATTAGTTATTAATCATCTCTTATCCAACTAATCAAACTGACCCTAAAGGTATCCCAAAACATTTTGCAGTTTTTTTAGTGGTCAAATATTTATATTATTTTGATAATAATTAAGCTCCCACTAACCTTCTGGTATTCATAATGGCCCACAATATTTTCAACAAAACTTAATGAAGAGATAACATTGTAAAACATGAATTACCACTAATGTGAGACATGTTTCAATCCATATCATTTTCTTAATCTTGAAATATTAATCATCACTAGAGAAGAATTCTTTATGTTGTTCAATGTTGCCTAATGAGACTTTATTTGATTTGAATACTCATCTAAAAATGAATGGCAATTGAACCAACTTTCAAACTTCATTACTTGCTATTGAATTCTTTTATCATTCAATATTTTTATGAGCATTAAGAACTACAAGATCATGACCAACAATTTGTGGAATTTATATTATTGATTTTACAACACACTTTTTAATTGGAGGATGTTGTCAATAGCAATCAATACATATAACTTGTGTGGATGAATGAGCATCATAATGATCAATATTCTGAATTTGATCGCTCCCACTAATGAAGTCATTCTCAAGNATGAGCATTAAGAACTACAAGATCATGACCAACAATTTGTGGAATTTATATTATTGATTTTACAACACACTTTTTAATTGGAGGATGTTGTCAATAGCAATCAATACATATAACTTGTGTGGATGAATGAGCATCATAATGATCAATATTCTGAATTTGATCGCTCCCACTGATCAAGTCATTCTCAAGAAATTAATATCAGAGTAATAGCAATATGCTGCAAAATTAATGAATACATGCTAATGTTATTAAATGAAGCAATTATAAACCATATATCATGTTTTACCCATGTAAATCATAATCTACATATGAATCACTAACATAAAAATTGTCTGTGGACTGAATTTTTAATTCAATTAGATTCGTACAACTTAATGATATAACTATTGAATTATATTCAATTCTTAATAAATTAAGAAAATAATTCAATATTGTATCCTAATTAATTATATTTAAAATAATGAAATTTCTTGTGAGATAAATTTCAATGTTCAAATATAATTAATTACAATTTATATCCCTTATAACCAAATGTGATCCTCATAATTTACGTATAATTTTAATTCAATCAAAGATGATGTGGCTACTCTTCAATTAATTAAAATCATACGAATCACTAGGATATCAAATTCTTTATGCATAAAATATTTATTCTTCACAATTATTCATGTCAAAGTATTATCAAAATGATGAATGATTTTATGCAATTTATATCTGTTATAACTAAATGTGATTAAAAAATTAATGTATAATTTTAATTCAATTAAAGATGCTATAGATATTCTTTAATAAATTAAAATTATACGAATCACTAAGACAATAAATCACAATTTTTTAAATATTTATACTCTTAATAAATGTCTTTCATGTGATCCTCAGCCCAATAAATGTATAATTTTGCATAATTAAGGGTGCTGTGGCCAAACCTTAATTATTTAAAATTAGACGGTTCACTAGACATAAATTTTGATTTTATAAATGTCCTTTATGTGATCTTTAACCGACTTAATGTATAATTTCTCATAATTAAGGGTGATGTGGCTAAACCTTAATTATTTAAAATTATACGCATCACTGGACAATTTTATTTATTTATTTATTTTTATACTTAATAAATGTCTTTAATGTGATCCAAATATGATTTAATGTATAATTTCTCATAATTAAGGGTGCTGTGGCTAAACCTTAATTATTTAAAATTATACGGATCACTAGACAAATATTTTGTCTTTACTTAAATCTTTATAAAATAATATTTAGTAACACAATCAACACTTTCCAAGAGTGCTCCCAGGAAAGATAGGTAGTGCTAAGGTCCTTTAAATATCTAACTCCTAGTTAGAGCAACATTCCTCAGGGAAACCAGTGGCAAGTCAAAGAATTTTAAACCAATCCATGAAGAGCTCCCTCAGATCATGTTTTCTTATGTTACCTTATAATTATTATTCAACTTAATTATCCACATTTATGTGAATCTTAATAAGCCAAAATTTTTCATTAAATAACTTTATATTCACATATTTTTACTTAATATGAACAAATACGTTCCCCATCAGTTTTTCTCTTCAATCAGAGTAGTGATAAAGTGAGCCCACATTTACGTGTAAATGTGATACTCCTCATCAGTTTTTCTCTTTTATCAGAGTAGTCATAAAGTGAGGATTATTTGTTAATTTGTGAACATCTGAAATATTTTATAATTTTATATTCGCATCTTACTTAATATGTTCATTCAAATTATAAACAACTTAATATAATTTAATATGAACATAATGTGAATATTGAAGTACCAAAATATTTTTCAATACAATTTGCATTTTAAATTTCAAGAATAAATGCAAACATAATATTAAATTTGCATGTACACATCAAACACTTATCCATAATATTTGATATTATATCTAACATGCAAAAATAATTTCTAAACATGTATTAGAAATTACGCCAAACTTGGAATTATTTTAATGTGTACAAATTATTTATCCAAATGCTATATGTATACCGAATTATACATATAACTTAATAACACATTAATAATTATTTATTTATTTATTTTATTATTATTTTTATTTTAAAAATAATAATAATAAAAAACAAAACAATCGTACACCAATTATTAAATTGGTGTGTGTCTCACAAATTTAATTATTATTATTTATTTTAAAATTAATAATAATAATAATAAAATAAATGATTACCGACATATGGGTCTCGCCACCCACATCAATTTAATAATTGGTGTACGATTGTTTTGTTTTTTTTATTTATTTTTATTTTTATTTATTTTAAAATTAATAATAATACTAATAAAATAAATGATTACCGACATATGGTTCTCGCCTTAATTAATTATTATTATTATTTTTTTTAAAAAAATAATTACCGACAACTTTTGAAAGGAAATTGAATTTAATTTATACATGTGGGCTCCTTAATTTTAATTCATACACGTTGCTTTGTATGTTTGTTTCAAAATCATGAATCATCTTCTTCACACAACATTTGCAATGAGGAATTCATTTCAAAATTTTTCATAAACCTTTCAACCTAGATCTTCAAAGTGTAATCGTGAAAAAAATTCTCCGAAGAAATTTTCAGGTAAATTTCTTAATTTATGACATCCGAACTTTCTTTTTTACGTAAACTTTCATAAATCAATTTCCTAAAGTTCATATCCAAACTTCCAATTTTACGTAAAATTTCAGAAATCAATTTATTAAAGTTCATGATATCAGATTTTCAGAAAACGAAAACAAAATTTCAAGGCAGAGGTATCACGACTTTGATACCAAATGTTAGAATTTTTTTCTCAAAATCATGTTTTTGCACGTATATAAACATGATAATCAATATGCGGAAGCTAAATCGAGCGTTACCTCCAGCCATTGAATCATCTTTGATTCTTCTGATTTTCCTCCGATTGAAGTCTTCTAAACACTCCAATCTCTCTATAGATGGTGTATTTTTCTGTATGAGATTGTATGTTTAGGGACCTCAATCGCTGCTATTTATAAGCGTTTCTCATACCATCGATGAGTGTATTGGGAGTCGAGAGTAAAAAAAGAATCGTGTACGCATCTAAATTTTCTTAACCGTTGCCAATATCAATTTGTACACGCTACTTCTTTTAATATGGGTCACGTTTTTCTTACAGCCACTTGAAAGTAGCTTTGGCCTCTGTGAAAATTTACTTGGGTACAATCCTTCAATTGAAAAGCTAGCTGTGATAGTTTTGAAAGAACTTTTCACATCCTGATCGCATGCTAACCAAATTATATTTGTTTTGAGCTGTATTCTTATTATTTGCATCTTTTATCTGAAGAGTTCTAGAAACTTGATCTGTGAGAAACAACTACCTCTATCAGATGCTTCATCATTTGATGAGTTAAATGTCCAAAGATAACCTTTGGCATAATTGACTGAATTATTAGGACCAGCTATTTGTGGGGCATTTGATGAATTCTTAAAAATACATCTTGGGCGTGACTTGGAAGTTTCACATTCCTTTTGTACCTGCATTCCCTACGAAAAACTTATGGCATCGCTCTGTCTATATGCATTCTGTTTCTCATGTTTCCGCTTGAAAATAATTTTCAATTCTTGTCATTTGAAGCCATGGTATGCTCATGGGGATAGCTGGAGCAAAGAAATGCTAATCTCTTTGTACCCCTATACGTAAGTATGAGTTCTGTATGTGCCACATTAGTTTGCCACGATAATTATGTAGCTTTGTCATTTTACGGTACATAAACTCGATCTTATTCTCATATTGTTTCATTTGCAACTGACCAATTTAGTTAGCAAAAAAGTCTTCAGTTGAACATGATGATTCTAAAGAATTTGCAGAAACCCCTTGGAATTTCTTACATAAAGAAGTGACGATGCTGCGTATTTGCATGCGAGAGCCACAAAATAAATTCTGTTTGTTAACCTTTTATCCTTATGTGGTTATGTAAACTGTAGATGGCATTTCAAATAGGAGTTTTGTTGGGTTTTGTTTCTTCTCGTGTCCAAATTACATCGGAAGTTTTAAAATTTTATTTTGACTTCCAAAATTTTCTTTGGACACTCGTATGGTTTAAATTAAATAAACATACATTGAATGTTTAATATTATACCTTTAGTGAAATTTTTCACTCGGCACCAACTATTCCAATATTAGCGGATGTAGCTCTTGTTGTAATTCCCTACGTATGTTCCTCGAATCTCCTTCTTTAATCTTCGAATCAGGTCCACAATCGGATCGAATGTTTGTGAGGGTCCGTGCTCTTAAGTAATATTTAATTATCTAACGAGGATTTATTGGTATAAACAGCGAAAACGAGTTTAAAACGTTCAATTGGGCCTACAGAAATTGTGGCATGACCTCCCCGTAAGTAGGACATCCCAAAAATTTCAAAACACAACATCATCAATATAAGCTCGAAAATAACATCAAGTTCACAATCAATCAAACAAATATCCTACAGCCACACTGGCAAGGACTAAACACAACATACCACAAATAAAATCCAAAACAACATAAAAACATCACAATACAGCTATGCAGGGCATCTCCCTGACAAATGTATCAAACCAGTATAATATATAGATATCTGGGAACTCTGACACAAACCAACTGACTACTGGGTACCACTTGCTGACGCTCCACCAGACGCATCAAATCCCATGGAATGACTTGCTATGGCATCAAAAACAACCACAACATAAAAAAAAAATAGGGGTCGAACCCCAGTAGGACAGACCACTTAAATTACGACGTATATAGAAGACATGTAATAATACCAAATAAATGCAATGATATGTGATGCATGAATGGTAAAAATGGAATAACGGATACCAAATAGAGTCCAAACGAATAGCATCATCAACAGTAACAGTGGCCACCCATGCCAAGAATGCAGCATTAAATCGCCGCTCGTCCATGCACGTAGCATTGGGAATGCGAATAGCTAAGTCGCTCGTCCCTAGCTGTCATCTGGGAATGTATCTAATCCTAACCCACTCGTCCCTCTGATGGCTCCATATATCTCAACAGAATCAACGTAAATAGCCGTCAAAGGAGTCAAGGCTCAATATGTTATGTCAATACAATTTATGCATGAATGCAACAGAATAAACATTCAAGACACATAGTAGCAACAACATCCACTGAGTATTCTTACACGCCAATATAAGCGTCATAATGATATAGGTTTGAGCGTACATCAACTGCAACTTACAATAACACAGTAATTTTCTTAAAGACTTCCTGATGAACTCGTCCAACGATATAACCTACAATATAAATTCGCTATATACTTCAATATACTACAATCCAACTGACTAAAACAATTTAAATGAACCCCCGTTTAGAATCTGAAATTCTAAGCTTCATACCTCAAGAATCAAGGCTAAAATGCACAACAATGATCTCGCGGAGGTAGTTCGTCGGAAAAGTCACCGGAAATACTGTTCACACGCCGGAAACCGAGCTGAAAATAGCTGGAAAAATAGGGGAAAAGCTTAATACTTCACTTATACAAACTAATCCACCAAGAACAACCAATAATCGAAGCCAAAACCTTACCTAAAATCGAATCAAAGCTTACACGCACAGTTGCTGGAAAACAAGCCGATCGAGCTCGATAACTTCCGATTCATGGCAGGAAAGAAGCTAATAGATTGGAGGAAGAAGATTGCCCAGATGCTGCACTAATATTCCAGCGGCGGCGTTGTGAGATGATGCAGAAAGAAGAGAGAAGCGACGGGGTGCGAGGCAGAGGAAGAGCTTTCTGGATTGAGCGATTTGCTGCTTCTTCTATCCAATGGGTTGGGTTAATATTAATTGGAAATGGGCTGGGCCTATAAACCTATTGGGCTCTCACAATGTTCCTCTTCTAAAGTGCACTAGAAATTTAGAAGAATTTTTTACGTTGGAGATCAAAAATTGAGAAGCTGCTCAAAACCTTGTGATTATTCAAAGTGGCCGAATTATTGGAGAGGAATGGAGGAGGATTTTCGAAAAATAGGATTGCTTGGAGGCTAGTGTTATGACTTCATTACCTTAAAACAAAATTGATCCATAACCTAATTTCCATAAGTCAAGATTTAGGTTCCATAATTAACTTTAATGGACATGATTAATTAATTGGACTAGTCCAACTAGTTTAATTAATTATATCAAAGTCCATTATGAACTTTAATTATTTAGTATGTTGGACTTGTACTCCTACAAGCCCATTTGGCCGCGCGTTCATGAGGCGAGCGTAGGAAGAGGAATAGCATGCATGGTTCTTAGGGGATATTCTAGAGAGGTCCTAAAGGGTTTGTTCTAGGTCCTAGGAGAGTTGGTCATGGGCTGGTACACTCGGTTAGGGCATAGGTCGAAGGAAATTATGGTTTGAATGAGCTAGGGATTGGTTCGAAAATAGTGCAGAATTTCAGTGGCTGTTCTAGGCTTTTTCAAGGGTTTTAATTGGCTTGATTTGGGTTGCATAAGATATGGTTAGAGCTTAATAAGCGATGGTCTAAGTTTGGTAAAGTTTGGTTGAGTTTTGAGTCGATTCGGGTTAAAACCGAGATGCACGTTTAAGTTTTAAAACGAATTGAGAAATTAGTCGAGGAACTTAAGTTTACGTAAATGAAATGTTTATGGGTGTATTTTAAGGTATTATGTTAAGTTTGGATGGATTAAGTTCGGCGTTTTAAGGTCTAAGGATAAATTGGGAAAGGTAGGGTTTCAGGGGCAAAACAGTCATTTACACCTGAAAATGTTAGACGTCATGGCATTTCCTGAATACTGTAATGAATGATAAAATGTTTATTTTTAAATTTTATGGTATTTTATGATGAAAAACGATCATGCTAAAAGACGTGTTGCATGCTTGGTTTAAAAGAAAAAAAATATTATTGCATGTATTTTTCTAAAGTGATGGAAACAAGGAAAAATGTTTTGAAAGAAGTGATTTAATTGTGACAGTAAGAAAATGGGGATTCAGGAGGGAGGAGGCCCCAGAGAGAGCCCGTTTATGGGAGAAGGTTCCTAGAGAGAGCCCGACGATCAAATTTCTATCGGAAGGATATGATGATATGTATGGCCAAGGCTCAGTTGACGAATGAGAGTGTCACTGATATTGAAACGTCTGCTCGTTTTAAAAGTGTGGAAATATTTTTTTTTGTAAAGCTCACATTTTGAATTAAACATTTAAATAAATTACATGCATGCAATCCTACTAAAATATCATTTAAAAAAAATCATAATTAGTCCCCAATAAAATATAGCGGAGTAAAAACGAGTAAAAATCCAACATCAAACAGTAAAATAAAACAGAGTATACAATGCTCAAATCCTCTCAATCGTAAAATCATAAGAGTGCGGAAAAACATGAGGTCCTCGGGTCGCATCGCCCACCAGGTTTGCTGACTCAGAGTTCAGCACCTTCAGTCCCCTCGTCATCGAACTCACCTGCATCACACACGTCTAGTGAGTCTAAAGACTCAACACACCTGTACCATAAATAACAAGTACATATACATAGCATACAGCAGTGAAAAATATCATATTCAACATACATTTCATGAACAATAAAAGATTGATGCAAACGTGTCATATGAAATCGTGACGTGTCAAAACAGCTCATCGTTAATCATCATTCATCATTCATTCTTCATCATTCATCGTTCATCATTCATTTAGTGAATTCAGTTCATTAGAGGTGAGTAACGTACATCATCATTTACGATGGATCCATCATACATAGAACCGCGGTACCCGGCGGGTTTGAGACATCAATGACAGGATTACCCATCCACTGTGCCTAGGCCTCATCATCAGCATTTACATAAACGTCTTAAACATTTACATATACTTCGATAGCCACAACTAATTTCCATCATTCAAAACGTTTTCATTTTCATCATTTATAAAAAACAAATCATGCACATATGCACTTTTTCTTGAAACCAAGCATACAACGTATAGTTTCATAAAATCTTAAAAATCGTGATCATGATGCATGAATGTTTAAATTATGATAAAATTGTGCTCAGGACGCTGCCAGGACCAAAATCTCACCCCGGGTGCAAAATGACCATTTTGTCCCTGGAAACCCAAAAATTACCGTTTTACCCCTGGACCTCTAAAATTGACCCGAAGCTCACCAAACTCCTTAAAACATCCCAACACATATTTAAAAGCATTCTTAGACGTAAACTCGAGCCCGAAACCAAACTTAATTGATTAATTTTAAAACTTGGACCGGGGTCCCGGTTTTAATCCGAATCAACTCGAAACACAACCAAAATTTTCCCAACTCTTTACCACCCCATAAACACATCTAGAAGGTCCTAAAACCTCAAAAATCAGACCCCTAAATTTTTGAATTCCAAGATATCTAGCTGCTGTTTTTTCGTGCCCCCTATTTCAACCAAACCTTAGTGCACCACTTCCCACTTGCTCCCTAGCCCGCAACCGGTTGATCCAGCTGTGCCTCGGCCCTCCTTAGGACACTCTAAGTACCCTCTGGACTGAACCCACATCAGCTCCTTGCCCCATGCTGCTCCCACAACTCCCACAGCCCTTCGCCCCTCGCGAAGCATACTCGAACAACCCCCACGCCCCACGCTCGAGCGGCTTCCCGCCTTGTCCCAGCTATGTTCGAAACCCCCCTTGACCGTGCTTCAGACCCCTCATGATCTGTTCCAGATCTCGAGATGCCATTGCACAGCCGTGACTACCCCAACAACCGATCTACTCCTCAAACTTTCGATCCCGCCTACTCTTGATCGTTCTTTGAGTAAAATTTAACACTCCTCAACCTCAGCCCTTAGACATCATAACCACGACCTTAACAGCACTCAGAAACCCCTCGGCAATCCCATTTACATCAAAAGACAAATAAAACGTGAGCACCGCAAGAAACGTGCAATAAAAATACGCCAAACTCACACCGAGACACACACATGCATAGATCGAAAGTTTTTTCATGTATTATACAATCATCAGCATATAAAACGAGTGTGATGCATACAAGGCGTGCCTTAGATGAATTCCACGCAAGAACGTTGAATATCGAACGTCGGGAAATTATTTCTTGCAAGAACAAGCAACGGCCGATGCTAACCAACTGCTGGGGATACTAAAATTGAGAGAAAACTTTGTTGAAGGAGGGTGTCGGCTGATGGAGTGTTTAGGTTTAGGTTAAGTGGGGTAAAGGTGTTAATTAAATAGCAAATTAATAATTAATGGGCCCTAATTTGATAATTAAAAGTTTAAAAATAGTTTTAAGCTCAATAAACTTATAAGTAGGCCCATTAAATCCAAACACACTCCCGAAAAATATTTTGTGTTGGAAAGTTTTTGAAAATATTAGCCGAACCCTCAAAAAGTCCCCCGTTTCGATAAAATTTGCGCACCGCTGAAAAATATTCTCTGGCGGGTAAAAGTACCCAACAAAATCCATTTCTAGAAAAATTCATTTAAAACACCTTATATTAATTAATAAAAATTAATCATGTAATAAAAATAATTTTCCTGATAATTCCCCGGTCTTCGTTCCTCGTTCGAGCGTAAAATACAAATTAAAAATTTTTAATGCTTGAACCTTCAAAATTTCATGAAATAAATCCTATCGTCCAATGATTATGCATAGATCTCGATATGGAGCCAACTCTGCTCGCTCCCCTACCTCATCCCAATAAACTGGCGACCTACACTTTCTCCCGTACAGTGTATGAGAACTCCACAAGAGGTAACTTCGGCTCCCAACTGCCCTGGAAGTCGATCATGCAAGCTCGGAGGAGGTCTTCCAGAACCTAGATCACCCTCTCTGACTGTCCGTCTGTCTGAGGATGGAAAGCAGTACTAAACAATAGCTTCGTACCCAGTGCCTGATGAAGACTCTTCCAGAATGCAGACGTGAACCTCGGATCCCTGTCTGACACGATGGACATTGGAATCCCATGCAGTTTGACTATCTCTCTGATGTACAGCTCTGCGTAATGAGTCATGGTGAATGTCAAGCCAGAACTCACACTTACTGAACTTGGCATGCAGTCGTCTATCCTGTAGAGTCTGCAATACTGTCCTCAGGTGCTGACTGTGCTCCTCCCTGCTCTTCGAATAGATCAGGATATCGTCAATGAAAACTATGACGAACAGATCCAAGTACGGCTGAAATACGCGATTCATGAGATCCATGAAGATCGCTGGCGCGTTCGTCAATCCGAAGGACATCACCAAAAACTCGTAGTGTCCGTATTGCGTCTGGAAGGCTGTCTTATGCACATCAGCCTCCCTCACCTTAAGCTGGTGGTATCCGGATCGAAGGTCTATCTTTGAGAACACAGATGCTCCCTGAAGCTGATCGAAAAAGTCCTTGATCATCGGCAACGGATACCTGTTCTTGATTTTGACTCTGTTCATCTCTCTGTAATCGATACACAGTCGCATGCTGCCATCTTTCTTCTTAACAAAAAGAACTGGTGCACCCCATAAAGAAAAACTATGGCGAATGAAGCCCTTATCTAGCAGATCCTGAATCTGATTTTTAAGCTCCTTCATCTCTGCAGACGCTAAATGGTAGGGTGCTTTAGATATTGGCACTGCCCCTGGCATGAGCTCAATAGAGAAGTCCACCTCTCTGTCTGGTGGAATGCCTGAAACGTCGTCAGGGAACACACTGGAAAACTCACTGACTACATCCACATTCTAGAGCCTCAGACTGACTGGCTCTGACACTGATACTATGCTGGCTAAGAATGCCTGGCAACCTCTCCTGATAAGCTTCCTCGCACACATGCAAGAAATGACGTGCGGCATCTGCTGATGTCTCGCTGCCTCGTAAACAAACGGCTTCCCACTGGGCGGTCTAACAGACATTGATCTCTGTCAAAAATCTATGACTGAACCATGGGAAGATAACAAGTCCATGCCCAAGATGATGTCCAAATCCGGTAAGGATAACACTATCAGATTTGCGTGCACCATATACTTCTGTAACCGAAGCTCCAATTTCTCCATTATCTGGGAAGTGAACATCTGATCCCGGATGGGATCGATACCCTGACTCCTGAGTCCATCGCCCAGGTATGATTCCTAGTCGCTTGATGAAGGACTCTGATATAAACGAATGCGTAGCCCCTGAATCTAGCAGAGCATGCGTGGATACACCTGCAATGTATATCCTTCCTGTGACAAAACATACCATCAAATCTAATAGTGTTGAACTTAGGAATTTCTTATCGGTAATTAGCCCAAAATCCTCGAAAAATCACTGGATTAACCCAAACATCATTCCCCAAAAATTCGAAAATTGCTACTTAGTCCCTTAAAGTTTGAAAATTGCACTTTAGTCCATTAGCTTTTCGAAAATTACAACACAACCCCTTTCTCATTCTTGAGTTCAAATTCTAATAATTTTTGAAAAGTCTCGATAATGTCACAGATAGATCCTAAAAATTACAGGAGTTTCGAAAATAGTTCCCAAAAATCTCGATTTTTAGCAATTAAGTCCTCAAATTATCAGTTAATACAACTGGGTCTTTAAAATTCTTAGATCAAACCATTAAATTCTTAATCCCAACTAGGTAGAGCATGCATCCTAATTCCTTCTATGTTATCAATCCCAATAAATAAATCCTCAAGCAAGCATTAAATCCAAGCAATCATGCGAAAATTAAAATCTTAAACAAAAAGGTTATCAGTAATCAGTGTCGAGTCTGGCGCTGCCTCGGCCTCCTCAGCATGCATCACATAAGCCCGTCCAGTAGTGGGGCCCTTGCTCTTTGGGCAGTCCGCTGCCTTGTGGACCTCCTGTCCGCAAATGAAACACCTGTAGGTCCCCCATAAGCACTTGCCGATATGGAACTTGTTGCACTGTTGGCAAAGCTGCCTGTCATCTAGTTTAGGCGCTGCTGGCGCCTGAGGGGGTCTCTGCTGCGGCTGTTGCGGCCTCCTAAACTACCCTTGGGGCTTCTGCTGCCCCTGCTGTCTCGGCGGCCTTGTAAACTATTTCTTCTGAGGCTGGGAACTAGACTGAGGCTGGTGCCGCTTCCGCTGCATCTCAAAATCTATGTCTCGGAGCGCCTGCTCCGCCTGGAAGGCACAGGAAGTGGCCTCATCGTAACTCGCTGGCCTCATCAACATCACATCCCGGCAAAGGGTAGGTCTCAGTCCATCTATAAAGTGCCGCAGCTTCTGTCCGGCATCCCTTGCAATAAGAGGCACGAAGTAACAACCCCGATCAAACTTGCGGATAAACTCCGCCACATATGAATCCCCCTGGAGGAGACTCATAAACTCTCTCGTCAGACGGCCCCTGACGTCGCCTGGAAAGTACTTCACGTAAAATAGCTCCTTGAACCTGTCCCAGGTAATGGTAGCCACGTTCACAGCATGAGCAGCTCCCTCCCACCACAGAGACGCATTGTCTCTCAACATATAGATGGCGCACCTGGCCCGGTCGTCATCCCTCATCTGAAGATACTAAAAAATGCAGCTCTAGAGATCGAATCCATACCTCAGCTAAGAACGGATCAGTAGTACCCCCGAACTCCTTCGGGTTGGGCCGACGGAACTGCTCAAAAACATCCACTTGAGGCCTAGGAGCCTGTTGTACCTGCTCCAGTAGCCTCGCCATACCCTCCAGAACTCGGGTAGCTGGGTCCCCTGGCGGTGGTGGTGGTGGAGGTCCTCTGCCACCCCCAAGAATCTCATCATGTCTGTTTGTACTGGGAGAACGTTTGGGAGGCAAATCTGAACACAGTCCAATTTATAAACGTAACCCATCATGCAATTAATCTAGTTTTTAACACAGTAACCCATTTAATAATAAAAGCAGTTAAACATATGCAGTAGATCATCATAAAGCGTAAATCATGAAAACATGCAGGTGATAACAGTAAATCATTTTAAAAATTTAAAACATAAAAGCTTACAGACTTGAGGTTTTGAAGGCTGAGCTACAGAAGCTGGCGGTGGCGCAACCCTATACAGGACCCTTGCTCTGATACCAACTGAAACGTCTGCTCGTTTTAAAAAAGAAGAAATATTTTGTTTTTGTAAAGCTCACATTTTGAATTAAACATTTAAATAAATTACATACATGCAATCCTACCAAAATATCATTTAAAAATAATCACAAGTAGTCCCCAATAAAATATAGAGGAGTAAAAACGAGTAAAAATCCAACATCAAACAGTAAAATAAAACAGAGTATACAATGCTCAAATCCTCTCAATCGTAAAATCATAAGAGTGCGGAAAAACATGAGGTCCTCGGATCGCATCGCCCACCAGGTCTGCTGACTCAAAGTTCTGCACCTCCAGGCCCCTCTTCATCGAACTCACCTGCATCACACACTTCTAGTGAGTCTAAAAACTCAACACACCTGTACCATAAATGACAAGTACATATACATAGCACACAGCAGTGAAAAATATCATATTCAACATACATTTCATGAACATTAAAAGCATGATGCAAACATGTCATATGAAATCTTGACGTGTCAAAACAGCTCATCGTTAATCATCATTCATCATTCATCGTTCATCCTTCATTTAGTGAATTCGGTTCATTAGAGGTGACTATCGTACATCATCATTTACGATGGATCCATCATACATAGAACTGCGGTACCCGACAGCTGTCAAACATCAGTGACAGGATTACCCATCCACTGTGCCCAGGCCTCATCATCAGCATTTACATATACGTCTTAAATATTTACATATACTTCGATAGCTACAACTAATTTCCATCTTTCAAAACGTTATCATTTTCATCACTTATAAAAAAAATCATGCACATATGCACTTTTTCTTGAAACCAAGCATACAACGTATAGTTTCATAAAATCTTGAAAATCGTGATCATGATGCGTGAACGTTTAAATTATGATAAAATTGTGCTCAGAACGCTGCCAGGACCAAAATCTCACCCCGGGTGCAAAATGACCATTTTGCCCCTGGAAATCCAAAAATTACCGTTTTACCCCTGGACCTCTAAAATTGACCCGAAGCTCACCAAACTCCTTAAAACATCCCAACACATTTTTATAAGCATTCTTAGACGTAAACTCGAGCCCAAAACTAAACTTAATCGATTCGTTTTAAAACTTGGACCGGGGTCCTGGTTTTAATCCGAATCGACTCGAAACACAACCAAATTTTTCCCAACTCTTTACCACCCCATAAACACATCTAGAAGGTCCTAAAACCTCAAAAATCAGACCCCTAAATTTTCGAATTCCAAGATATCTAGCTGCTGATTTTTCGTGGCACCTATTTCCTCCAAACCCTAGTGCACCACTTCCCACTTGCTCCCTAGCCCGCAACCGGTTGGTCTAGTGCTACTACTTAAATTATAATTCACCCAAATGTAGGTTGTCTACAAGTAATATATTTCGTAAGTACGAGATCGATCCACAGAGAGGTTATTTTAAGTTTAAATTTATTAATTTATAGATTACCAAATGCAAGAACGAAGTTTACAAATTATAAATTTTGTCAAGGCTCGAGGATTTATTCTTGGTTTATGCAATATTGTTTAACTAAAAGTAAAACAAAGGAAACCACCATAAATAATGGTTCCAAGAAAATAAAAATATTTAAACACACACCTAATATAATATAGTTCCCACTATAGAAAATACCGAATTCACCGATATTTTATATATGGTACCTATGATTATATATATAACTATATAAATATATAACT
>NC_133307.1:2408946-2411598 GCF_012295235.1 Primulina huaijiensis
TTTTTTTTTTAATTTCTAAATTTTTTTATGATAATATAGTCAAAAAGATAATTCACACCACCCACCATAACATGTATAATATCGAGAATTTTTTTGTAAAAGCCTCAACTTCATATTCTTTCAGGTCAAAATATTTAATGGATAGCTGATTTACACTCATGGAGTTGGAATGAATATTAACTCTCATTGAAAAAAGCTAATTAGTAAAGCAGACAATTAGATAAACTAATATTGAAAACAAAATAGAAAAATTTACAAAGAATAAAATCCCCTTTTTTTTCTCTTTTTTTTTCTTTTTCTTTTTTTTTATTAACGTGACTGCAAAGTTTTACAATGACATAATTTTTTTTCCTAACATTCTACCATAAATGTCTACATATATAAACATTTATATAATGGATACATTCGACTACCTTTGAAACTTATCCAACACAAACAAATATTTTTTTTTTAGAACATATTGATTGATGGATTTTTTTTTATTGGAACTTATTTATAGTACATCAATCAAATCTAAAAAAAAATTACAATGAACAAAGAACTTTGCAGTCCGTTATTTATCTTCTATTTTTTTTTATAATCAATAATTTTTTTTATAGGGGAGTTATATTCTTGTGATTAACCATTTTTTAATAATCAATAAAAGTTTATTAATTGTTTTCTCATTTCTCACCACTTACTCACAAAAGATGTGTGAGTATATATTATACTTTAACAAAAAGAATTCTTTCAATTATACATGTTAACAACCATACAAACCATATCTTTTAACTATATTATCATAAAAAGTTTAGAAATTATTTTATTTGAAAACACACACGATTATATATATGTATATATATAAATAAACACATCTATTATACATTTTATATTAACTGATCAAAAATATATATATATAAATTGGTATATGAAAAACTAATTTTTCTTTTAATCTGTAATTTGAATATAATGAATATTAAAATCTAGTGTATTGTGATTTTCCAATAATTATTAACTAATGCGTCTCAGGTGCATTTTACTGACACCTTACTCGTCATTGAACTAAAAATTATAATTATTATTATTACTATATATGAATATATATATTTTTATTTTTTTTATAAAAACAAACTAAGAGGAGAAGAA
Organism: Primulina huaijiensis; assembly: GCF_012295235.1. Lineage (NCBI taxonomy): Eukaryota > Viridiplantae > Streptophyta > Magnoliopsida > Lamiales > Gesneriaceae > Primulina > Primulina huaijiensis. Next base: position 2,410,072 of record NC_133307.1, read on the forward strand.
GAAGAGGAGATTTTTCATACCTTAAAGAGAAAACAAAATATTAAAACATATCGTTGAATCACAAGTTCAGCATCACATGAATTTTCTTTTCTTACTCTTGGATGTTGGCCAATTAAGTTGAGATAAGAATGGATCTGGTTCATGACTAAATCCTTGCAGTAAATCAATAAGTTCACCTTCACTTGTAGCAGAAACTAACATCCTTCGCGAAGCTAATGAAATAAATCCCTGTTCCACAACATCATCAAGAAACGATAGCAGTTTATCATAATAATTGTTAACATTTAACAAACCAATTGGCTTATTGTGGATATTTAATTGTGCCCAACAAACAGTATGAAATATTTCTTCCAAAGTACCGAAACCTCCTGGCAAAGCAATGAAAGCATCTGAATGTTCAATCATTTGAGTAATTCGTTCATACACGTTGTCCACTTTCATTTCTTCTCCTATTGTTGGTCCAGTAAGACTGGCTAAGGTAGTCGGAATAATGCCTAAGACTTCACTTCCACCTGCATGCGCAGCTTTTGCAACTTTTCCCATGAGACCAACTTCACCACCACCATATACCAAATGAATCTTTTTTTTAGCAAGTGTTATTCCAAGCTTTTCTGCTGCCTCTTCATAAATTGAATCTTTTCCTGCACTAGATCCACAAAATACACAAATATTTTTGATTTTACTTACCGTGGACGTCGACACGTTAAGAAATATGTTTTCTGCAATTGTTAAATCACAGCATATGAATTTATAAGCGTAACATGCCAAAAGTCAATATTTGAACAGGAAATTATTATTATTAAAAGAAAATAAAAATGACATAAATTAAAACACATATATACAGCGTAGTTGTGATTGTGGCTCACATCTTCCTCTGATTTTACGTTCAGTAACGGCTTCAACGCCTTCTATGAGTCGAGGATATGCTTCCCATCCAATTTTCTTATAAATTGACAAACAGGGTCTTTTAACGTCAGATTCCCGAGACGAAATTGTATATATATATTTATTTATCTAAACAGATATGCGTTACTACAGTAGGATCTTTATAAGGCTGATTCCACCGTCCATATTGATATTCCTCATGTTGAAATTGCCGCCATAGTTTAAGAAGTTCATTTTGCACGTACCCACTAGAATGCGTATCAAGAACCTCTAGAAAATTATCCAAAGGCTCTTTACTCAGACCATTCTTAATGAATAAAATTTTATCTTCTCTATTCATTGATGTCATTCCAACATTTTTGCATTTCCCTTTACAAGTCCACCTTGCACATTTATGACATCCTCCTATACGTTTAGCTCTTCGCTTCTTGGCATATGTGCTTTTACCAAATCCTGGCATATGTCTTATTATTATTTCACTTGCTTCCCCAACCAATCGGACTTTTGCTTCAATTATCAACCGGATATCATTCGGTATGCCATATGACATCAACCTTAGTCGCTCACATCTAGCTTTATAAATTTTTTTCAACGCATTATCAGGTAAACAACCAAAATATTTACGAAGATTCACAATACAAG
>NC_133307.1:2414188-2414420 GCF_012295235.1 Primulina huaijiensis
GTTTAACTAAAAGTAAAACAAAGGAAACCACCATAAATAATGGTTGCAAGAAAATAAAAATATTTAAACACACACCTAATATAATATAGTTCCCACTATATAAAATACCGAATTCATCGATATTTTATATATGGTACCTATGATTATATATATAACTATATAAATATATAACTGCATAAAATAAATGTTAAATTAAATCATTATATTTCATTTAGAACAACCGGCAGAGCCA
>NC_133307.1:2414845-2433002 GCF_012295235.1 Primulina huaijiensis
AAACAACAAATCAAGATAACCACTTAAATGGTATCAAGCATTTGATGTAAATTGATAACAACAAATAATTCATTTTTATACCTACAATAAAAAGAAATTAGCAAAATGAAAAGAAATAAAGAAAGAATATACAAAATATAAACAATTTTACTTCACCAAGAATTCATCCTCTTCACCTTGACATAATAGATTTAGCTTTCCATGAACTTACTTTTGATCAACACTAAAAACATCACTCATAATTTGGAAAATGAAAAATATATTGGAACTTAGAACTTTTATAAACTCTCACACTATATTTTACAATGAGATAGAATGATTTTCAAGCTAGCACAAGGCCTCTATTTATAGGCCAAATGAGAGAAATGGTCAAAAATTCTATTAATGCAATGTAGTTGTAATAGTAGTCTTTGTCTCCTCCAACTTCAATTTCATGCCTCTTCTTTCAATGCTTTGTTCCACGACTTTAATCAACGAATTTGACTCAGCTCAAAACAGCAGACATGTGGGGAATTGTCTGTAGATGAATTTGGCCACTTGGTTTACCTCATTTGGTTAAATATTGAAATAGTTATGATTTTTTTACTATATGCTGGTCATGGTGAAAGTAAATTTGTCTTCTTTTTGATATTTTCACAATTTGATCATCTTAACCAACTTTTTAGGCAATCATGTCTTCTGCAAAGTTGTAGATAATTTCTCAAGGATTCCAAAAATATTTGAATCACCTCAATTTGAATTTTCTAGCTTGCGTTATCATTATTTTACAAACACGTAGAAAACCTGAAAAATAAAACATATTTAGTAAGACATTTAAATATAAACACACAATACTAAAATAACATAATTTTATAATTTTAATGAAACTTAAATTTTAAAATATAGGTTTTAACATTTTTAAGTTTCATCATCTAGCCGTGCCTTGGCCCTCCTTAGGACACTCTAAGGACGCTCTGGACTGAACCCACATGAGCTCCTTGCCCCATGCAGCTCCCACAGCTCCCACAACTCCCACAACCCTTGGCCCTTCGCGAAGAATACTCTAACAACCCCCACGCCCAACCGCTCGAGCGGGTTCCCGCATTGTCCTAGCTGTGTTAGAACCCCCCTTGACCGTGGTTCAGACCCCTAATGATCTATTCTAGGTCTCGAGATGCCCTTGCACAGCCGTGACTACCCCAACAACCGATCTACTCCTCAAAATTCTGATCCCGCCTACTATTGATCGTTCTTCGACTAAAATTTAACACACCTCAACCTTAGCCCTTAGAAATCATAACCACGGCCTTAACAGCACTCAGCAACCCCTCGGCAGTCTCCTTTACATCAAAAGACAAATAAAACGTGAGCACCGCAAGAAACGTGCAATAAAAATACGCCAAACTCACACCGAGACACACACATGCATAGAACGAAAGTTTTTTCATGTATTATACAATCATCAACATATAAAACGAGTGTGATGCGTAAAAGATGATACAAGGCGTGCCTTAGATGAATTCCAGGCAAGAACGTTGAAGATCGAACGTCGAGAGAGCGCCGGGAAATTATTTCTTGCAAGAACAAGCAACGGCCGATGCTAACCAGCTGCTAGGGGTACTGAAAACGAGAGAAAACTTTGCTGAAGGATGGTGTCGGCTGATGGAGTGTTTAGGTTTAGGTTAAGTGAGGTTAAGGTGTTAATTAAATAGCAAATTAATAATTAATGGGCCCTAATTTGATAATTAAAAGTTTTAAAAGAGTTTTAAGCTCAATAAGGTTAGAATTAGGCCCATTAAATCCAAACACACTCCTGAAAAATATTTCTAGTCGGAAAATTTTTTAAAATATTAGCCGAACCCTCAAAAAGTCCCATGTTTTGATAAAATTTGCGTACCGCTGAAAAATATGCTCTGGCGGGTAAAAGTACCCAACAAAACTCATTTCTAGAACAATGCATTTAAAACACCTTATATTAATCAATAAAAATTAATCATGTAATAAAAATAATTTTTCTGATAATTCCCCGGTCCCCGTTCTTCGTTCGAGCGTGAAATACAACTTAAAAATCTTTAATACATGAACCTTCAAAATTTCATGAAATAAATCATATCGTGCAATGATTATGCATAAAACGCATAAAAATAATTTAAACAAATAATTTAAATAAAATCGTAGATTGAATGCATTTAGGTTACGTGAATTAAATTCCTGGACCTTACAGATGTCCCCGCCGACCATAGGCCAAGGCACATAACGGAAAAGTGGTTAATGTTGCCTCGCCTACCATAGTTACACTTGAGATTGATCAATCGACCGAATGATGAAATGATTATCACAATTAATGAACGGAATTCACCTTAAAGGAAATATATATGTATATGTTTATGACGAAAAGAAAGGATATGATGAAAAGAAAAAGGTTTAAAGTTTATGGATATTCATGAAAAACTATTTTTATTAAAAGTATTTTCACTGTTATATGTGAATGAATATGTATTACTTGCTATAACGGTCAAGGTTTTGCTGAGTCATTAGACTCACTAGGTGTGATCGATGCAGGTGAGCATGCTTTTGATAATGATGGAGGAATTGATGGTTGAACTGGCTGGACTGATTGTTCACATAACCCGAGGACCGTCGCTAGTTTTTCGCATTACGTTTATGATTTAAGATTGCTTTAAAAAATTTACGACTTTTATGCTTTTGAGAGGTTTTGAGAGGATTTAAGAGTTTTTGCTATTTTGAAAAATGCTAGTTTTAGGTTTGGTTTGACGATTTACTATTTTATGCGTTGCACTGCTTTTTGGATTTTAAATAATTAGTAGGTGAGTTTAATTTAAATGGTGCAAAAATATATTTATATGCATAGTATGATTGGCCGAAGCTTGAAAGTATTTTAAGCTTTCTGGACGTTTCACTTTCCATGTTTTAGATATTGATTAATGTTGTATCTCCAATCTCCTTCGAACACCTCAGATATGACAGCGTCTAACTGCTCGATCTGGGATACAAGTTCCCGTCTGATCTAGGGAGTTGGCCAGTTTAGCCAGTCGTTCAGCTTTTTCATTATATGTGCAGGGGATCAGTTCCCGGATGAGTTCAGAAAATCCCTTTATGGATTTATCGAGTTCTTGGGCGTACTTGAGCATCTTGTCATCTTTCACCTCAAACTTTCCGTTACTTTCACTACAAGAAATTCTGCATACAACAACGCACATATGACAACGGTTTTTGTGAAAAACCGTTGTCGTATGTGTTTTAACAACGGTTTTAGCGAAAACCGTTGTCTTTTGGGGATCAAAGACAACGGTTTTTAGGGTCAATGACAACGGTTCTATGAAACCGTTGTCTTTGAGCGTTTTTAGGGTCAATGCCAACGGTTCTATGAACCGTTGTCTATTAGCGTGTTTTTTTAGACAATCTACAACGGTTTTAAGAAACCGTTGTCGATTAGCGTGTTTTTTGAACAAACAACAACGGTTTGTGAGAACGTTGCAATATTTAGCGACGGATTTTATAAAACCGTCGCCAAATATAGCGACTGTGTACTGGAAACCGTCGCTAATTTTAAATTAGCGACGGTTTTAACAAAACCGTCGCTAAATTTAGCAACGGTTTTACGTAAACCCGTCGCATGTTTAAAATTAGCGACGGTTTTACAAAACCCGTCGCTAAATACAAAACCGTCGCTAAGTTTAGCGACAGTTTCGATCCAAACAGTCGCAAAATTAAAAACTGCGGCGGTTTTTTAATTACCGTCGCCAATAGCGACAGTTTAAACAAAATCCGTCGCAAACTGTCTATAAATATCACAATACTCGGTCCATTTCCCTCCACAACACTTAAATTTTTCTCCTTTACACGAATTTATCACTTCACATAACACTTAAAATTTTTCTCACTACTTCACAACACTTAAAATTTTTCTTACCACTTCACAACACTTAAAATTTTTCTCTCGTACACAATTTTACTACTTCACAACACTTAAAATTATTCTCACCACTTCACAAAATTTAAAATTTTTCTCTCTTAAACGATTTTACTACCTCACAACACTTAAAATTTTTCTCTTTTACATGATTTTAGTTTCGATTGTTAGTTTTTTTTAGATTTATTAAATTATAAAAAGTTTTTTTTTATTTTTCGAAACAAATTAGCGACGGAAATCATGATTATGAACCGTCGCTAAAGTAGCGACAGAATCTATTGAAAACTGTCGCTACTTTTAGCGACGGTTAATAAACCGTCGCTAATTCAAAATTAGGGACGGTTTTGAATAAATCCGTCGCTAATATTAAAACCGTCGCGAATCCGACCTACCACAACGGATAAAAACCGTTGTCGTTGAACGGACTTTCAAAAACACCCTCAGTTACAACAGTTTTAGAAAGGCTACGACAACGGATAAAATCCGTTGTCGAATGCCGTTTTTGGTGTAGTGTTTGTTGGATGGCCAGCTGGGAGTCCGAGTATAGGATGGCTCGAGAAACTCCCAGACTGCGGGATGACTTGATTCCTAACAAGAGCGCTTCTCCGCATGGGGAAATTATCACAATCCCTACTCCACTCCCGTTCTGACAAGAAGATCCATCCATGAAGATCTTTCATTGCTCTTTCTACTCTAATTGCATGGTTTTGGCTAAAAAAATCAGCCAGGGCTTGTACTTTTATTGCTGTTCAGGGTTCATACTTGATGTCATATTCATTGAGCTCTGTTACCCATTTGATCAATCTCCCGACGCGTCCGGAGGAGCGGCAATTCTTCCCAGGGAACTGTTGGTGAGAACTATGATGAGGTGTGACAGGAAGTATGACCGCAACTTTCTTGTTGTGATGATCAAGGCCAGAGCTAGTTTTTCTTGAGTTGTGTAATTTACCTCGGTCCCTTTCAGGGTATGACTGACAAAGTAGACCGAATGATGAGTTGTCCCTTCTTTCCTGACCAGGACGAGCTGGCGGCCCGGGGTGTGATCGACAAATAGGCAGCAAATCTTCACCTCGAACCGACTTGTTAAAAATCTGTAATTCTTTCAAATATGTCTTCAATTCTTGGAATACCTCTTCACTTTGTTCATTCCACTAAAAAATTTTCGCTTTACGGAGCACCTTAAAGAAAGGGAAGCTCCTATTAGTCGACCTAGCTATAAATCGGGCTAGGGCGGCTATCGTTCCAATCAACCTTTGGACTTCTTAGATATTGAGAGGGGAACCCATCGTGGCTAGGGCCTGAACTTTCTAGGGATTGGCTTCAATTCAACTGCTTGTGACCATATAGCCAAGGAATTTTCCGGTCTAGACTCCCAGTGTGCACTTGCTTGGGTTTAGCTTGGGTATGTAACTGCGAAGTGTCTGGAAAGTTTGCTCCATATCAGATATAAAGTGTTGGGCTACCTTTGTTTTGATGAGGATGTCGTCCACATATACCTCAATATTTTTCCAGATCTATTCTCTGAACACCCAATCTATGAGTCTTTGGTAAGTAGATCCGGCATTTTTAATGTCGAATGGTATAACAACATAGCAGTAGGTTCCTGTGGACATGACAAAACTCACTTTGTTCTGGTCTTTCCTGGCCAATGGCATTTGATGGTATCCTTGCTAAACATCCAGAAAGCTTAACAGCTCATGGCATGTTGTAGAATCGACCAATTGATATTATCCTAAACAGGGGATATCAATTATTGGGGAATGCTTTATTCAAGTCACGGAAGTCAACACACATCCACCATTTTCCAGAAGACTTAGGCACCAGGACAACATTTGACAGCCAGCTCGGAAAATGTACTTCCTGGATGTGATCGGCCTTCACCAATTCTTCCATTTGTTCTCAAATGTTGGCGTCGTTTTCCGGCCTGAAATGATGTTTCTTCTGGATAACGGGCCGGATTTCTTTTGAAATGTTCATTTTATGCTCCATTGTCTCTCTTCGGACCCCCGTGAGGTCAACCACGGACCAAGAAAAGACATCCTTATTTTCCTGCAAACATTTTATCACATGACTCCTCAAGGGCTCTTCCAATGTTTTCGCTATTTTAATCGTTCCAGCCGAGGGGAGATGATAATCCCTTTATAGTCTCCCTCCGAGGTCACTTGGGTGGTGTTTTCTATTAAGTTTAAATAATTGTACTCTCGTGATTCATGTCGGCTTGGGTGCTCGGTCTTAGTGTGGCCTATTGTTCAACCCACACTTCTTCCACATAACATTTCCGCGCTATTTTCTGATCTCCCTCACTTCTCCAACTTCGTTTCCAACTGGGAACTTGATTTTCTGATGTAAGACTGAAGCGACTGCCATGAAAGCGGTCATAGATGGTTGGCTCAGGATGGAATTATATGCAGATGAGGCGTCCACAATGACAAAACTGATGATCCTGGTCTTCTTGGTGTGGGCTTCCCAAAGTGTGAGGGGCAAGTTTATCATGCCTACCGGCCGAATGGCATGTCCTGTAAACCCGAACAACGAAGTTAATACTGGTTCAACTTTGTATTCTCCCAGATCCATTTGATATATGGTTTCCTGGAAGAGCACATTCACCGAGATTCCTGAATCGACGAATATATGAGCCACTTCATAATCAGCCATCATGCCCAGATGGCCAATGCATCATTGCGGTGGTCGGCTAATCCAAACAAGTCCCCAGATCCAAAAGATATAAGAGGCCTTGTTCGGGCTTTTGTCCCTGTGATTTCATATTCAATAATCTTTTGCTATTTGTTTTTCTAGCCCGGTTGAAGTCCCCATCATTGGGTCCCCGTGATATCATGTTTATGACTCTCCGAAAAGGAGGACACTGTCTTTGGTTAGGCCCGTGCATATTTTTCTCCGGGGAAGGGTATTGTTCCCTTCGGGGCTCGTTTTCTCTTCTTCTGTCTCTGGAGTTAGGACCTTTCCTAGCCCTCGTTGTGTTAGGATTTCTTTCATTTGCGCGTCCTGTTGGATGATGCATTCTATCTCATGACCTAGGTGTTTGCATTCCTCGGTGGTGTACCCGTAGTCTTTGTAGAAGTCTCAATATCTGTCTGACCTGGGTCTCTGAGGCCCCTGATTACTTCCCCGAGGTCTCTATATAAGCTGATTGTTCTCGTATATTTTGAGGGCTCTGAGCTTACTAACTTTGAATGGAGTGTATGCGACGAACTGGCACAGGGGCTCCGAACGAGCTTGTTGATCAGGGTGAGGAGCAGTGTTCATTGGTTTGAGCTTTTTGGGACTGTTGGGCAGCTCCCTATGTTGATGGGCTCGGGCGAGCTGAATTTCTTCAAGATTAACATACTTTTATGCTCGATCCAAAAGTTCATCATAAGTATTCGTAGGCTTTTTATCAATGATTTTAGGAAATCCTCTATTGTGAGTCCCTGAATGCACTGATCAATAGGTCGGACATGGAGGAGGGCACTTCAATGACCACAACACTGAACCTTCACATATATGCCTGCGAGCTCTCATGTTCCTGCTGTCTCATAGCAAAGAGAATGAAATGAGTGATAGGATGCTTCTTGCTGCTACCGAATTGATGGAGGAAGGCTCGACTGAAATCCTGTAAATTTTAATGTCCCCGGGCCGGAGCAGATTGAACCACTGCTAAGCCGACCCTATCAGATTTGTAAGGAAGACTCGCACTTGATAGGGTGCAAGTATTGATGCAAGATTGTGGCATTCTGGAACGGTGACAGATGGTCTTCGGGATCTTCCTTCCTGTCATATTCTGCGATATTTGGGAATTTGAAGTTTTTAGGGAGCTCTTCGGCCAGTATCTCAGCGGAGAATGGTATGCCTCTAGTGGTCGGAGGTGAACTACCATTCTTATTGTCCTTCAATTGTTCAATCTCCTTTCTCATTTTCTTCATTTCAGCCGTTGTGCGTCCTGGTTTGTGGGGGAGAGGGGGTGGATCAGCTCCTTCCTGCCTGGCCAAAACCTGTTCAATCGTTGCAGTAATCAGTTGCGTCAACTCATCCACAGTGAGGCTCTGGTTGCTATTATTGCTTTGATTTCCTTCGTTTCCATTAACATTATCTCCAATATTCACCATCTTATCTTTTTTTCTTCAATTTCCCACAGACGACGCCAGTTGATGTTACCAAAATTTTACCTCAAGTTTGGTTTGGAGAGCGGATTTTCAAATCTTCACAGCTGAATGGGTCAGGTCGGGGCTTTGAGTTCTACATAGACAGAAATAAGGTTAAGGGGCATCGAAGATTTTTACAGCGTGACCCCTCCGATGCTTATGTCATTCCGCAGAGCAAACTTAAGAGTGAAATATAATAGTACTAAGTAAGTAAGAGAGTATGAATGAATAAAATCGTAGCCAATACCTTATATTTATAGATGCGGGAGGGGCTAGTTACCTTGTAGGAGTAGGACTCTACATGAGATAAGAAACCTCAGAGATTAGGACTCTTACCTGGCGGCTAAGATTCCCGCCTTATCTTGATAAGATTTGATGAAATCCCGGATTTATCATAAGTTCTCTTGTTCCTTATTTGTGCTGGAGCTCAGGATTCCCAACCACGGTGATGGGTTCGGGTTCCTGGGGTGCTATACTGAGAAAATCAACCTGACTATCGAGTCTGGGGCTCTGACTTATGGGCTCGGACTCGTGAGCTCGGACTCGTGAGCTTGGACTTATGATAGGGCAAGGGCCTATTTCGATGTGGGCCCGGATCCGCCCAGATGTACCAATTTTAGGTGCATCAATATCCTTTGTGCCTTAATGGTACCTCGACCTTTGTATCTCAAATAATCGACAAGTTAATATATCTCATAAATTAGTAATTCAAGTACGTTGTTAAACCATGGGAAGATGGTCTCTCGAGTTTAATTGCTTGTCCTTTTGCTTTTGTTTGTAGAAAGATGGCAGTAACTTAGATTACAATAATTATCTGGATGCAAATGTGCATTTTCTGTTTGTAGTTTTTTTATGTTCAACTGTTTCACATCCTTCTCCAAATTAAGTAATCTGATGGCTTATGAATTATTAAGATGCTAAAAAATTTTGAATTGAAAAGGTCATGTACCCAAAGCATATTGCTGAATAATGAGATTTATATCTGCAATGTTACATACTTGCTGATAGCTCTTGAATGCAGGCTTACGGTCAGTTCTACAATTGAATTTGTACCTTAATCCGCGGGCTTACTTAATTGCTTCTGGAACTGTGGTCCTTTATTATTGAGTCATATTTAGTCACTCTGTTGAAACTGTCATATCAAGACCACCAACATACATGCAGTATAATTACAAGGGCAAGTTTGTGTATGTTGAAAGTTGAATTGACTTATTTTAGTTTTTTCAACCATTCTAAATTGGACCTATCACATGGGGCGACTCTTCTTCTATACATCAAATTATCAGCTAGCTATTCTAACCATATTGTATATTGTGCATTCCCGATGAGAAACATGGGTGTGTATTGTCAGACAGAGATACATCTGTCCTATGAGCAATTTTTGAGTTGAAAGTTTCTTATAGTTGATTTTCTCTTACGACACTTGATATTCTTATGTTTTAATATTATTTTCTTCTACAGTGCAATGTTGATACATATTTTCCGACAGATTTTGGAAAGAATCGATCACTATTGCTCCGGATGGCTGAAGCCACATGAGTAAGTCTTCCAAGATGTAAAAACCATTGGTTTTATTTGTCACGGTCTCGCAATTTAGAATTTTTCATGGCAATTCGTCTAAATTGAGAGTTGAATTTCTATACACAAAATCTTCGTATTATAGCAAATATAACTGGAATTACATGTATTTTTTTTTTGCAAGATGTATGAATATAATTGTTAGAGTAGATGTCCTGTAAGCCAACTGTTGGCTAGGAAATTTATTGACTCAAGTGAAATAAATAATCTTTATTTTAATATAATTTAACTTTTTATGGTTTCGTTATACTTTATCTGTATACCCATGCAATCAGCATAGATAAAGTCCTTGATTATGCTTTAATACAAATGAATCGTAATTCGATGTTGAAACTCATTTGTAAACACTGCATATTCTAAATTCGTTCCTAGTCGATTCAGCCGCCTAAAACATGGATAAAGGTCGCTTGAGCTCGAGACTAGCATCTGTGATGTTGTGTACTGCGTTTCTTGGTAAGGGCATAGAGATGTCCAAACATGTAGATGGGTAGTCATATGATGATTATACCGAACAACCCTCCCTCGGACTTTCCAAGTGGTTATCATTCATCGAGAGGATAAGTCTGTGGTTATGATTGTACATCATTAGTCCTTACGACCCGGGACAACACTGAAGCTCTATATGCTAGGGCTGTGCTTTGACTCGTTTACCGGCTCCAGGAGAGTCATCAGGTGGCGAGGTTGGGTACAGTTGCGACACTTATAGGAGCCAGTGCATTGTAGTCGAGGATTCACCGCTCACCTACGGGTGTGGATATCCTATGTGATCGGAAGTAATAATAGTGCATGAAATCTCTGGCCAGAGTATTAGATGTACGTTGGAGAAGGAGTTTTCCAAGTAGTACACGTGATGCCACTATTATTTGTGTCACATAATTATCGAATTAATATGCAACCCTCGATGAACCAATGGTTGCAGATTCGATCGGGATATATGAGATGAAAGGACCGTACTGTACGTTAATCATAATCGACTGGTTCTTGTAGGTACTATCAGTGATACCTAGGGGATCATGGGGCGATGCTACTAGACGCTCTTACCATGATCCGATGGGTGTAATCAGAAATGAGTTCTAACATTCTTGATCAAGGTGTTGATGAAAAGAATGGGGCTAACTAGGGTAAGCCCGAATAAGAATAAATGTTATTCTAAATCACAAGGAGTTGTGAACCCACGGCTAGCTGTATCCCTGAACCATTAAAGGTCACACAAGTAATGGATCGTTTGTTCCCGTTGAGAGAATAAATTCAAGAATTTTAATTTATATTATGATATAGTAAATTTAAGGAGTTGAATTTATGAAATTTGGAGAGAATAAATTCAAGGAGTTGAATTTATAAGATTTGATAATTTAATTTATTAAACTCAAAAGTTGGGTTTATTAAATATTAAATTTTGGAGGTGATAAAATTCAAAGAGTTGAATTTATAATTTAAATATTAAATTCAAATGTTGAATTTATAATGTATTTAATTTATTAAGCTCAAAGGTTGAGTTTATTAAATATTAAATTAAATATAGTGGAAAGTATGTTTAATGAGCTTGTAGGAGTACAAGTCCAACATACTAAATAATTAAAGTTCTTAATGGACTTTTGTTTTATTAATTAAACTAGTTGGACTAGCCCAATTAATTAATCAAGCCCATTAATATTAATTAAGTGTATTAGGTTTTGGCTTAATTATAAATAGGAGTGATCAAGCCATAACCCTAGCCTCCACCTTCACAATTTTCGAAAATCACAAGTTTTTCTCTCCAAAATTTCGGCCACTTCTTTTTGAAGAAAAGTTTGAGCCGTCTCTCAGTATTTGATCTCCAACGCAAAACTTCTTCCAATTTTCTAGTGCAAATTGGAAGATGAATAAATCATCTAGTCGTGAACCTGATTAGAAGAATTAACAAAGGAGCTTTTGAAGAAAGTTCGTAGGGATTCATCAAGAGCTAATCCGTTTATACCGGATTAGTTGGAGCCAAGTGATTTAATTCACAAAGGTATAATATTCTAGCTTCCTATGAATGTTTAATCGTAAAACCATACGAGCGTCCAAATCAAATATATTTTGATTGTCAAAATAAAATAAAAATTTTAAAACTTCCGCTGAGTTTGGGCGCGTAGAAAACCGAGATCCAACAATAATTTCATGTAAGTTATGGTGTAAGAATTTGTAAAGGGAAAAAAATTAAAATTTTAATGTGAAAGTATTAGGGACAATATCCAGTTTTGCGAAAGCAGGAGCTAAGAATTGGGCAAAAAAAATATAAAAAAATATTTTTAGGTGGCCAAGATAAATTTTATTTGTTATTTTAAATTTTTTACTTTAATGTAAAAATATTTATGATTAAAATCATGTCATTTAAAAAAAACTCATGTGCGTCAAATGATAACTATATATATCGAGTAAACAATTTTGAAGGTGTTTATGTGCAAACCATTAGTTTTATTTGTCATTTCTCCCAATAAAGAATAGCATGGCAGTAGTCACTTGTATTTGGATGCCGTTCAGTTTCAAGAATTCAATTACTCAACATTGAATTTGAATCCAAAAATTTACATTTAGGGGAAAAATCTGATTGAGATAATTCCACTTTTAAAGTAAATAAAATTCACTAAATTTTTTGTTACAATTTTATATGGGAAAAAACATCCAAGCAATACTTTTTTTAAAAAACATATAAGTAATCATGAATTTTTAAAATTATTTATTTTTTATGCTTAGGAATAAATAAGCCTGGAATTATATAAAGTGTTGTGTGTTTTCCAATATATGCTAAATTATATAAATAGTTGTATGTTTTCCAAAATATGCTACTATATCATAATAATTATTGACAAATTATCTATTATTTTAGAGATTGATATTCAAATAACACTTGACCAACAAAAGGATTAATGACCATTCAAGTTTTTAAGGCAATGATAATGCAATTGATAAATAGGAGACAAACAATGATTTCGATTCTAATGAAATGTGGAACCAAACTGAATATTTTCATTATCCAAACCAACCAAGTGTTTGAAATTGTATCGACAAAAGAAAAAACACGTGTTTTACATCAATCGAGATAAAACAGAAAATCTAATTCTTCTACATCAGCAACTGGTTCTTCTTCAAGCAAATCCACGCGTCTACATACTATATTCTCTCCATGATATTGCATCCCGCACTCGAGATAAGGACAGTAGATTGTCCGTTTCAGATCTGTCTGTGTGCCGTCCCCTAACCTATTTATAATGTAACATGTCGAATGGACCGGATGTGTGACACAAGGGTACGGAAAGACAGCATAATCCTCATCAGTGAACGGATGTGCACAGCAGGGTACCCTTCGTCCTATAAGTTTGCCAATCTCATCCACTCTTATGCCCGGAGTAATCTCTATCATAGCAGATGGGTTATCAAGTAGTAAGGGAAGAGTCAGACGAACAAAAACATCATTCCTACCAGTAGCATTGTAAGGGTTACGACATATCGGACACCCGAAATTCGCTTTTAATAATTCTTCATGACATTTAGCATGAAGAAAATGTCCCAGACAAGTTCTTGGATACACAATCACTGCACCATCTTCATAAGCATCCAAGCATACGAAACAAGTCTCATTACCATTACAAAGAGACTCATAGAACTGTCTCCGATGATCTAGCTCATGCCCAATTCCTTGCTCATCCTCAGCCATCTTATGTTTAAGAAAAAATTATTAGTTCATTACACATTTATATAAGTAATTAACATAAAATTAAAGTGGCTAGCCATGAAAGAAAATATTACATCAGTTATTCAGGCTGAAATTCATGAAGTGTTTTTCAGTGTATATATATATAGCTTCATGATATCTGTTTCTTTCAACTGAATACATATGAAAGCATGTTGATATTTTAATCTGGTGGTGCAAACTGCAAAGTGAAATACAGAAAGGATACATCTGAGTTGGTTTTGAGTGATTCCCCTAGAATATAAACTAGGGCGGACAAAGAAGAGCATTAAACAGATCCTTTAGTTTAATGCAACGAGAAGAACATTCAACAGTTTATATTTCAAGAGGGAAGATCACTTTAATATACTATCCACAGGACTCCATAAGCTCAATTTTCTACCAAAATGCTATCACAAATGTCAGGCCAAAAATCGGAAACAAGGAAAACACAATAAAATTATTGCACTTAATTATTTTGTTTAGCATCACAGTTCGAATTCAATCGTATCCTACACTCTAAATATCCAAAGAAATTTTTTCCTCCAACAAATTGAAGAGAAAAAAATAAAGCAAATATAAATTAGATATAAGAATCAGATGACCTTCCAAAACTAATTTTACCTAACAAAATCTGATTATTGTAGTTTCGAGGTAATGAACAAATTTTCTTCTTCAGAACTCCGTCAGTCAGCTTCTTGAGGACTAATCTTCTTCTTCAGAACTCCGTCAGTCAGCTTCTTGAGGACTAAACCACTCTCACAAGAACAGGGTACACTTTTCATACTCATTGTTGAACAATGATTTATCAGATAAACAAAACAAACAAAAAAAGAAATCGTTGAACAATGGCATATTAGGACATGCTGTTTGAGAGTTTCGCAAGAGCATAGAAGTCTGTGTCTGCATTTTTCTTCCAAGTTTCTTTTTACCTATTGCAAGTCTCAGCTCCAACTTAATTGTAAAGAAAATCAGAAACCTGTCAAACTAAAGTATAACATCCACTATTTACATTTGTATCGAGCATGTAGCAGTTGGTTAGATTCCGATGGCCTAGAGCACACAACATTGAATGATTATGATCAATCATAAGTATGTTGATGATAAATATATGCCTTGTTATTTATTGATAAGTAGCATAACTTTCCAGGACGAGCATTCGATTCAATATCTCTAGTATGGATATGGTAAAGTATTCCATAAGCGGCCAGCAGATTATATTCCAAAATTCTGGTAAAATTTTTGATAAAATTCACGAAGTATGGACAAATTCTGGAAAGTTCTATTGAAAATTCCAAACTATAAATTTTTTTATGTTTTTATAAAACGAACATTTTTGCGATTAACTGCTTCTAACAACCAAAGAAACAAAAACATGAAAATAAAGAACAAAATGATTGCAAACACAACAACGGAATAGGATTCAAATTTTCCTGCATACAAAATTGACAATTCAACGATTTCTAAAATTCTGAAAACCTAATGAAGAAACAAACACCACGCTACACAACCGCTTACTATATTTTATCCATTTCCAAAAAAACAGAGTAAATCCTAAAAAGGTGTAATTGCATAATAAAATCACCGCAAAAAACAAGAATTGACAGGCAAAAAAAAACCATAATTGACACTGCTATTCTATTTTAAGAAGGCAAAAACAACATTTCCAGAACAGAAAGAAGAAATTCACTACGTTACCTACACTATGCTGAGAAATCGCCTCCAGAAACTAGAATCAACTGCGGCGTAGATAGCGGCACGGCGAAAGAATCAAGCGGGCGAGAATGGCACAGAGTTTCGAGTGGCGGGAAAACTAATAGCACGACAAGAGCTTAACCGATTTTGTTAAAGCATTCGGTCCTTATAGGAGCGTTTCTACGTTGTCATGTTAACAGTTGTTCGTTGGTTGGCTTCAAATAATTAATATACAATTATATATAAAGTTCCAATTATTGATAATCTAATTTTTTTTTTTTGTCACTACTTAATTTTACTTTATTAAAAATTTGAAAAGATTATCTTAACTTTGACCTACCCTTGCAAAGAGTATCTGAGATAATTTTTTCCTTCAATTCATCTGCATCGTGTAGAACTTCGAAACAAGCGTCATTGTCTCTAAATAACAGCCGCTCTTGTTCACAGCTGATGGTGTAAAATTAGGAACATGGACTAAGCTACTTTAGATTTTGTCATCAACCTCTTTAGAAGGATGGATGAGCTAATTTTCTGATTATTCATTATCTTTAACAGAATACAAAAGAAGAGGGCAATAAATGGAAAAACAAATAATCTTTTTTTTTTTAATTTTATTTATTTTTAAAATAGTTTGGATAATGTGTGGTTTTTTTGAAAACATTATATTAAACAGATTTTTAATTTCTTTTAATATGTGAGAATTTTTAAATATTTTCATACATAATTTAGTATTATATTAAATATATATGTGAGAAACCGAATTTCCAGCATTTCAGCAGCAGTACGAAATTTCCAGCAGAAGCTAATATTTCAGAAGCTGGTGTTTTTACAGCAGATTAGAATCCAGCAGATTAAAATCCAGCAGCAGACAACAGATAAAATCCAGCAGCAGAAGAGCGAGATTCCAGCAGACAGTTACTGATTCAGCTTAGACTTGTAACTGAAGCATTAACATGGAATAAAAGCTGTTAATGGTAGATTATGATCATTAATAAGGAGGCTAACAGTCAGAATTTGGCCTATAAATAACACCCTCAAGTCTCTGAAATTCTTGTTACACAAGTCTTGAGTTATCACTTGAAAATTGAGCTAAGAGAGTGTATTTTCGAGCTGTAAAAACCAGTAGCGAGGCAAGCAGATTCCAGACTTCAACAACCGAAATTTCTAGCAAATTACTGTAAGTGGGCTATGTATAAATATCTTGAAATCAGTTTGATAATTTCTGTTTTAAGTATTTCTGATCTCTGATTTTTGAAGCACTGAAACTTAGTGAACTAATGGTAGGAATATATATTCTAAACATTACTGATTACTGATTACTGGCCTCACCCCTTAGAGGAGAGAACATATAGGGGACTGATATCAGTTTAGCCATGAAATTCACGAACGTGCTCAGTGCTTACTTGTTAAACTTCTGATTACTGAATACTGATTACTGATAACTGAATTCTGAATTCTGATTCCTGTTTTGAAAATAAGAGTTTTCTGTATATTATTGTATTACTGTTTCTGTAAAAAAAATGGTGTTTGAAAACTGGGAGTTATTCCCGCCCCCGCTTACTGAGTGACAACCATATCACTCACCCACCAAATCATCCCAGATAAGAACGATGGAGAAAAGCTAGAAGAAGAGGAGCAAATCCAATTCAGGAAAAAATATATAATAAGAACAACTAGATTTTGAATCAATGGATTTTCTATCTTTTGATTAGTTTGGCTCGTTTGTCTGTCTGCATTCTGTAAACCATTTTTCTGAGTATTTATCTGTATTCCAACTCCATGAGAGAAATCGTTGCCATAAATTGAAACATTTATTAACCTGTGAGGATATGGAGTTGAGACTCTTACTAGGAATTTCTGAAGGCCGTGTACATTTAACTACCTGAAATAAGCTTTGAATTGATCATCTCAAATTATTTCATAAATTATAATTATGATGATCTTGATATAACTTTGACAGTTTTCAAATTTAATTTAAACACTTAGATAGTTTTGATTACATTTCTATTTAAATTAATCAATATGTTTTGTATTGCTATTAACGCTTAAATTGCTAGGGACTAGCAATAAGCTGGTTGGGAGGTGTGATAAACATAAAAATTGTACATTAATTCAATGTTTTATAATATAAATATATAGTTTTTATTTTATTAAATGTTTAAATATTATATGTTTTATAATAAATTGTATAAAATATAAGTTGTTGTGTAATTACAAGTTTTTACTATTTTTTACAGGTTCGATAAAACAAGAATAAACTTGGCGTTGCAAATGGGATTAAGATGATTCTTGGATATGTAGAAAGTTGATTATAATATCTACAATATTGTTGACAAACATGAGATAAAAATCCTCTCACAATTGGGATCAAATTAAGCAACAAATAAAGTTACCAAAGGAGTGACAGTTTTACCATGCTCTAGTATTTTGACCATATCTCTCAAATTACTTGGTCAAATGGTTCGAAAAAAATACCACAACTAGACAACTTAATTATCCACATGTTTCTTTTTATGCGAAGAAGCAAATTCAAAGAAGAAGATTTTCAAAAGTGATGTGTAATATAATATAATATCTTGGAACACCAATGAAGACTTATGTGTAAAAAAATAATATTTTATTTGTGATTGTCTCCCCAAATTTGGCTATAAATAGGGGTGCATTGTAATGTATTGAGATATCGCTCATTCTATGAACAAACCTTTGAGTTCATAATATTTCTCTCTATATTTTTCCTTTATTTCTTCATTTAAATACAATTAGCATGTTAATTTCATATTCAAAGTTTTACACTTTGAATAATGAATAGCTAACTTCCTAAAGTTGAGATGATAAGGTGAAACTCTTGGCATGATAATAAGGTTATTAAAAGGTAAGAATCTATGTTTTATATTATTTAATCATTATTTATTGTTTATGTTATATTTATTTCTTTAAGCATTTTTATACCCTACTTATAAGTGGGAGTTTTGATTTATTGTTGCTATATGTTACACTAAATTCTTGGAACCATTTAAATGTTAGTTTGGTATTACCAACCATTTAAAGTGGATGCCTTGATTTATTATATATAAATATATTATAATATTAAATTCTTGGAACCATTTAAATGTTAGTTTGGTTTTACCAACCATTTAA
>NC_133307.1:2434392-2434728 GCF_012295235.1 Primulina huaijiensis
AAAATCAACAAAATTTTCAAAATTATGCACCTTATGTTCCTCCACCTAAAAGGAATTTGGAAGATATATTGAATTCTTTCATTGCAAAGCAAGAGTCTATCAATACTCAAACTGCTCAAACCATGACAGATTTGAAAGATACTCTTGCTAAATTTGCATCTGCACTTAATGTTCATGAAAAAGGTAAATTTCCTTCACAACCACAGCCTAATCCCAAGGATCATCATTCACAAACTGGAACTTCTGGAACTCAACCGATGGATCAAGTAAAACTGTTATTACCTTTCGAAATGGTAAGATTGTGGAAAAATCCATTCTTGAACCTTATGAAGATGA